>NW_024753611.1:110000-135000 GCF_018991925.1 Homarus americanus | reverse complement strand
CTTGTTCTTCTTCTTGTTGTTGTTCTTCTTCTTGTTCTTCTTGTTGTTGTTGTTGTTGTTCTTCTTCTTCTTCTCCTTGTTCTTCTTCTTGTTCTTCTTCTTCTTGTTCTTCTTCTTGTTCTTCTTCTTGTTATTCTTCTTGTTGTTCTTCTTGTTGTTCTTCTTCTTGCTCTTCTTTTCTTGTCCTTTCTTCTTCTCCACTTTTCCTCCATCAACTCATTTCCTTCTCCATTCCTCCACTACCCTCCTATTTCCTTCCACTACCCTCCTATTTCCCTCCACTACCCTCCTATTTCCCTCCTACCCTTCCATTTCCCTCCTCAACCACCACCTCATTTACCTTTCCCTCCACGCCCTCCTAAGTCATTTTCCTCTGAATTCCTACCATTAACCTCCTTTTCCCCTCCACCCACGCCCCCCTCCCCTCCTCCCTCCCTTCCCCTCCTCCCTCCCTCCCCTCCCCCTCCCTCCCCTCCCCATTCCCAGGATGAGGCGCCAATTAGCACACCTGGCCATTGTGTTTCGTATACCGCCTCAAGATGTGTACAAAACCTCACTCTTGTCAGATAAGAAAAATGTGTTGTGCTTTACTAGGGTCTAAGGTGTTTGTTTTGACGTGTATTAATTGTTTTGTTTGTTTAGGGTTTTTTTAGGTTTTTGTTTACTTAAGGTTTTCGTTTCTTTGGGGTATTTGTTTATTTGTGATTTGGTTTTAGGGTTTTTGTTTATTTCGGGTTTTTGTTTGTTTAGTTTTTTAGTTGTATATTGTTAACTGTGGTATTTCGAGATTAAGTGATTAAACCAGTATTTAAAGGGATTACTTACTTAAACTGTTGTGTTCAGGGGATTCACTTTGAGCTAGAATTTATGATTTAATCTATATAGAATAACTGGATTTTTTTAGGGGATTACATCATACACATTGGCGATTACTTAGTATTGGTTAACGTTATATATATATATATATATATATATATATATATATATATATATATATATATATATATATATATATATATATATATATATATATATATATATATATGGGGATTTAAAAGAGGGATTTACATATGTAGTATAATAAATCCCTTATAGTTTATTTTTATAGGAGGATTACAATTGTTTAAGTTTAATAAATCTCTAGTGTCTTAAAGGGATTACTCAGGGATTATTTTAGGGGATTATGATATACTATTTAATTTTTTACCAATTTTGCCGATTGGAAAATAATTATCAAATGTCATAAAACAATTTGTAAACAATATCATTTCTAATTAATTTTTTTCTTCCTTGGCGATTAATTGAAGGTGTCGTGTTTGTTTGGGTGTAACTCGTGTCAAACAAGTCACTGGACGTCACTTAGCGAGATTAGATTTACCAGTGCCGTCAGATTATAATGAGTGGGAGATGGGAGATGATGATGATGATGATAGTAATAATAATAATAATAACCAATCAAACTACTGCTACTACTACTACTACTAATACTAATAATAATAATAATAATAATAATAATAATAATAAACTCAAAACCTACCATTAATTTCAAGAATAAAATTAATAGACTGGCAACACGATATTATGTGACATTCGTGTGTGTGTGTGTGTGTGTGTGTGTGTGTGTGTGTCACCGTTGTGTGTTGACTTGGATGATCTGTTCTCTTGTGAGTAGGTCAAGACGTCCCCCCACCCCACGCCCCCGCCCCCGCCCCCGCTACAGCTGGTCTCCGTTTTCTGTTGGCCTCCGTTTTCTCTGTTGGGTTTATTGATGTTGTGGTCTTTTGTTTTATTCTCGTGTTTTTTTTGTCTTCTGTTTTTGTGTCCTTTAATTTTGGTTTTAGGATGTTTTATTTTATTTTTTATATCACACACACACACGCACACACACACACAGCTACACACACACACACACACACACACACACAGCTACACACACACACCAGTACATAATCTCTGGGAAGTAGAGGGAGGCAGAACATGGACTAGAGTGGTTCATAGTTAGAGTACTTAGGAAGAGGCAAGCCAAACACGATGCATTATTCACCCTTTTCCACCATCCTCCTCCTCCTCTTACTCTCTCTCTCTCTCTCTCTATTATTATTATTATTATTTCTATCTTACTTTAATTCTCATCTTTTCCTTGTCTTCCCTTTCCTCTGTTTTATTGGTTTGTGTTTTTAGGTGTATTTATTGTGGGGGGTTTTTCAGAGGTGTTTTTTTACGATATTTTATTTTGGTATTTTTTATTTTTAAATCTTTTTTAGGAGTTTCTTATTTTTAATGGTGAGTTTTTAGTGTGTGTGTGTGTGTGTGTGTGTGTGTGTGTGTGTGTGTGTGTGTGTGAATTCAGCGTAACTTCTGGAACTATTCGCTATATCGGAGTATTGATAGTTTAAGGCGTCGTTAGTCTACTCTAGTTAGGACAAGGTGTGGTTGGTATTGCTAGTTCAAGGCGTGGTTAGTATTGCTAGTTCAAGGCGTGGTTAATATTGCTAGTTTAAGGCGTGGTTAGTATTGCTTGTTCAAGGCGTGGTTAATATTGTTAGTTTAAGGCGTGGTTAGTTTTGCTAGTTCAAGGCTTGGTTAGTATTGCTAGTTTAAGGCGTGGTTAGTATTGCTAGTTTAAGGCGTGGTTAGCATTGTTAGTTGAAAGCGTAGTTAGTCTAAGGCGTGGTTAGTCTAGTTAATTGGGTAGATTTGGACAAGACGTGGCCATTGGTGGTGGTGTCTTGGCCGGGTGCACGCCTGGCCACGGGCTTAAAGAGGCAAGTGTCCTAACCTCCTTTACCAACCTACCTTCCTTTCCTTCCTTCCTTCCTTCCTTCCTTCCTTCCTTCCTTCCTTCCTTCCTTCCCCTCCCATTCCACTCCCCTCGCGAATCGAAGAGGGGGGATGGAAGTGAGAGAGAGGGAGGGATGAATGGAAATAAGGAAGAAGGGTAGATGTGGGGAGGGAAAGGGGAGGGTAAAGAGAGGGGGGTGAGAGGGAAGGAGGGAGAGGAAAGGAAATAGAAAGGAGTGAATGAAGAAGAAAGGAAGGAGTAAAAGGAAGTCAGGATTTTTGTAGGGAGTTGAGGGAGTTGGGATATTTGTAAGTGGGGATCGAGCCGGGTGTTGGGAGTCCTCGCTAAACTGTTCGACAAACTTTCCCACCAGCCATTATTTATTCACTGTATGTAATATAATGAATTAATAAAGAGCTGCGCATGTCCGTCCGTCCGTGTACGTTTCTTCGTCCGTCCGTGTACGTTTCTCCGTCCGTCCGTGTACGTTTCTCCGCCCGTCCGTGTACGTTCCTCCGTCCGTTGGCCCATCCACCTGTAGATCCATGTATACCATGTGTTACAGGCTCATGTGTGTGGAGATGACGTCATAGTGGTGAGGATGACGTCATAGTGGTGAAGATGACGTCATAGTGATGAGGATGACGTCATAGTGGTGAGGATGACGTCATAGTGGTGAGGATGACGTCATAGTGGTGATGGTGATGTCATAGTGGTGAGGATGATGTCATAATGGTGAGGATGATGCCATAGTGGTGAGGATAAGGAGCTGCTGTCATAGTGATGAGAATGGTGTCATAGTTTTAGAGATGACGTCAGTGCGGTGGGGCTGACGTCAGAGAAGGTAACCATCAATGCAGCATCACAGAAAAGAATCATGAGTGACGTCACAGAGGTGGGTACACGTTTGCTTTGTCCCCTACCCTCTCCTCCCCTCCCTTCCCCTCACCCCCATGCCCTCCCCTCCCCTCCATAAATAATTCACGCCCCCCACTACCACCACCTCCTCGTGACCTTTCCCCTCCAGGGTCACCAGTCACCCAGGTCACCACAGACAGACAGACGGACGGACGGACAGACGAACGGAGACGCTACTGCAACCCTCCACCTAATGTGTAGTGACGTCACCACATAACACGAGATTGATGTGGGTTTTTTTTTAAGTTTCATCAGAATACTGTGACTTGACCTGACCTGACCTCACATAATGACCCAATGCTGTGATTTGACCTGACTACACACCATGACCCAGTGTTGTGACCTGGCCTGACTACAAAACCATGATGCAGTACTGTGACCCGACCTGACTAGACACCATGATCCAATGTTGTGACCTGGCCTGACTACAAAACCATGACCCAGTGTTGTGACCTGGCCTGACTACACACCATGACCCAGTGTTGTGACCTGGCCTGACCCCACACTTATGATCCAATACTGTGACCTGACCTGACCATACACCATGACTTGTTCACTCTTTCCTCCTAACCTATGTCATTCGTCAAGTTCATTCCTCATGTACTGTGTCACAGGACCATTGTCTGTTTGGTTATAATTAGGCCAAAGTCAGAGGGTAAACCGCAAGATGAATATTATGACAGGACCCACCGAGCCAGTACAGTGTTGTGATCTAACGACACAACATAATTGACTCTCTTTTCTGGCTTTTTTCACAATTCAGTTTGGTTTTAGTGCCTCCGGGTCGGTACGGTAGATATATTTTATGAGTGTAACCAGTGCAGTGTTACCAGGTTTGCAGGACATCATTGATAGTATGTTTCATTATATAGGAAGAGAGATAACCGGTCATCAGGTGGTGGTAACAGTGATCAAATGAATTAATATGATCTTGATGGCGTTGGTAGCATGTCGAGGGTGCGGTGGTTGAGTGGATACAGTGCTCACCTACTGTTCTAAGGGTCTCTGGTTTGCATCTACGGCACCAACAGTTCACCAAGCTGTAAATGGATAACCTAACCTAACCTAACCCATTTGAATATTTCTATTTAGTGTGAGGACGGTGGCGACTAGTGGTGGTGGTGGAACAGGTGAGGTTAAGAGAAGAGGGATGTGGGATAGAAGGAGTATGAATGGGATAGAAGAAGTATGAGTGGGATAGGAGGAAGAAGAAGGCATGAGACAGAGGGAAGAGGAGGTGGGGGAAGGAAATAATAAAAAAAATGACTATAGAGAGCAAGAAGAGGAGAAGGAATTGGAACAGGAAGTGGGAGAGGGGGAAGAGGTTGCATAAGGAAGGAAAGAATAGGCAGACGAATGGAAGGTAATGGCACAAGTAAGAGGAGAAAGATGAGAAGGTGCAGGTGGGATAAATAAGAGAAGCAGGACGAGGAGGTGGGAGCATACAAGAGAAGGCAGGACAAATAAAAGAATGAGGAGGAAGAGGAAGGAGGACAGGTAAGAGGAAGAGGAGGAGGAGGAGGAAGAGTGAGGCGTGAATGGCCCTCAACCTCCAATATGAAGTTCCACCTCAATATTGCGTGGCAGTTTTTTCCATCTTTTGTGTGTGTGTGTGTGTGTGTGTGTGTGTGTGTGTGTAGAGAAGGACACCCTACCCACTCTCAGAAGTCCACCTTGACTTGTTTTTTTTTTATTTGTTATTGTTGTTATTTTCTTCCTCCTTATTTCTCCTGTTCCTTTTACCTACGTTCATCATTTCCACCATTCTCTCTCTCTCTCTCTCTCTCTCTCTCGCATTCTTAGATAATTATTTTTTTAAGTTGCGTCTCCAGCTCCATATGTGGCTCACCAACTAAAGGAGAACTATCTCACTGACACACACACACACACACACACATACATTAATAGTTTCCAATTCCTAGTTCACCATTCCCAATTCGCTGTTCCTAGTTAGATAATCCTAATTCCATTCCTACTTATTTGTTCCCTTCTTTCAATTCCAAATTCTCACTTAAAACATCCAAGTTAAGAATCTTCATTTAATTTGTTTTTGTAAATATTTTGATTTTTTTTGTGTAAATTCATCAATGTTTCCTTTGCATGTTGAATGTATCGACGAAAAAGCAAAAAAAAAACACAGAACAAAAACAAACAACTATTACTCTCACTAATTAGAAAAAAAACACAATGTTGATGTTGTCTAGTTTGTTTTCTTAAATGTTGGAGTGTGTTTCTGGTCCGTATTGCGGCGGTAAATACAATTTGTCGTGTTGTCCAGGACGTCCCTCTGAATGTTTAATTTGTGTGTGTGTGTGTGTGTGTGTGTGTGCGCTGAAAAACAACTTGCAATATTGTCAAGAACGTTTTCGCGTGAATGTGTTTGAGTGCGAGTCTCTCTCTCTCTCTCTCTCATGATTGTGCATCCCAATCCCTTTTCTTCCTAAACACTTTCTTTCCGCCCTTAAACACTTTCTTCCTCTCCTAAAACACTTTCTTCCTTCTGTATGTTCCTTTCTTTCTTCCCTTCCTAAAAAAAGTCCTTATTCTCCCCCAAACAAATATCTCTGTATCCCGTCTCCTCGCCCTCGTCTCTGGGGGGTCAATCTGTTCCACTATTTACTAAGTTTCGTAATTAAAGTCTGGAGTAGTGAGAGAGAGACCGTATGGCTATAGTGTGGATTAATATTCATCTCTGACTAATATATAGAGAGAGAGAGAGAGACTGTTATTATCGTCACACTTAACTTGGTTGGGTGAAGGTGTCAGAGCTGCTTGTGTTCCAGTGAGAATTAAGTGCGCTTCTGTTCGCCCGGGTCCTCTTACCACCTCTACTGTTCTGATGGTAAATAGTGGTGATAGTGGTGGTTGGTGTTCGTCATGGTGTTGGTGGTAGTGATGGTAGTAGCAGTTGTTGTTGTGGTGGTGGTGGTAGTAGTGGTGGTGGTGGTGGTGGTAGTAGCAGTTGTTGTTGTGGTGGTGGTGGTAGTAGTGGTGGTGGTGGTGGTATGAATCTTCTGTTTGGTTTATTTACAATTTCCTTTTCCCAATAACAACCACCATTAATAACTTTGATCAACGTATTGAAACCAGTCGTGTACAAGTCTCGGTAAAGCACACGCTGGGTAAGTTAAACAAGGGGGGGGGGTTGTGAAAAGGTCAAATAGACAGGATATTCTCGTAACTTTCAACAAACTAATTCAACTTTCTCGTGTTCTCTACCAATCCCCCTCCTTCTTCCTCACCCCTTTACCCCCCCTTCCTCCCCCGTCCACCTCCCCACCATCCACAACCCCCCCCCCTCCACCCCCATCCTTACAGCTCTCCTTCTGTTAACGGGAATTGGACCTTTGAAAATCGTTGTTGTCACTCACTCCGATTCGCACATAAATGTCGTCGTTGTTGTTGTTGTTATATACACGACTTGGACTGGATCACTTGAAGATTAGACACCCCAGTTTATGTCACCCCATGAGTTAACCACCCTAATAAAACTTTAGAGTGTTAGGTTAGGTTAGGTTAGGTCAGGTTAGGTTAGGTCAGGTTAGGTCAGGTCAGGTTAGGTCAGGTCAGGTTAGGTCAGGTTAGGTTAGATTAAGTTAACATTAAAGGTGTCTAATCAGCAGGGGTTCCCAAAGCTTTTCGAGTATAGCATGGTTGAGGACACCGCCTGACAAGCCAGGAAATAAAATTGATGGCTTTTTGATCTCGGCTTATCGAAGAATCTTGACGGGACAGGGCAGGGGGGGAGGAGGATGAAAGATACAGTGATCAAAAGGAATGTATTCATATTGTACAGGTTAAATATATACCTTGGAACAGCGAGGCCATTTTCGGTAGTGGATGAAGGAGGACAAGTCTTGTTGGTACGCTAATGGTTCAGGAATAGATTAGGAACGGGAGGTAGGAATGGCGTTCATCTCACGGGAACACTTGCCTGGAATTATTCTTGGCTCCAACACGAGATGAGGTCCATTGGGTGTTTTAAGACGCTGGAAAATACTGTTTGAGTGAGATTTAAAGAGTTTGCTTTGATCTGATGCTGTCTGTCTGTCTGTCTGTCTGTCTGTCTGTCTGTCTGTCTGTCTGTCTCTCTGTCTGTCTGTCTGTCTGTCTGTCTGTCTGTCTGTCTGTCTCATGCCATTGATTATATTCATACAAATGTGTTACAATTTGTCGTTTATTTGTACTTCAATAAATTTATTTAACACGATCATAATTACATCACTTAAGCTTCATTTAAAATCATCACATTCTGTATTTATTATTTTATGTTATTTTACACACACACACACACACACACACACACACACACACACACACACACACACACACACACACACTTAATAATCCCGTATATAAAATAAATCTTCTTTATATTTTTATTCGTTTAATTATATAATGAAATCCACAGGTATTTGGCGTAAATAGAAGCAATGTATTATTTGGGGGGTTAATTTATGTATTTATAAAATGTTTACTAATTTTGTATATAAAAATAACATTTAATTTTTTTTTCGGTTTAAATGTTAATTAAATAAACCACGTCCTCTTGTGTTGCTGATTTATTTGTTTGTTTATTTATTTATTTGTTTGTTTGTTTTTAAGTGGTTTCCATAGGTCTGACCTCAATTTAGGGGCGGTGCGGATATAGCACACTGTATATTAAGACTTTTTTCAGGTGTATACAAGGAGGCAGCGTATTTTATGTATAAGTATATTATTTATTACTTCACATCTATACCTCTTTATCAGACATAAAGATTGACCTTTCCTCCCAGTGTCTTAATATTTACAGCGGTACTCTTCTTATTATTATTATTATTATTATTTATGTATATACCTGCATTTGGAAATTGGTTTGGTATGCAAATTAGGGTGGAGTGGGCAGGCCGGTGTGGGAATAAGCAGGGGGCCGCGTTACTTATTCATGCAATCTTACAAATGTTGTAGAACCTTTCCTGGTTTTTTGTGAGCGACCTTAGTTCACCAGCGCTTGTCTAAGATTTGTTTTCCCTTTTGTGTGTGTGTGTAGTGTGTGTGTGTGTGTGTGTGTAGTGTGTGTGTGTAGTGTGTGTGTGTGTGTGTGTGTGTGTGTGTGTGTGTGTGTGTGGGAAGAGACGTTGTTTTATTAATCTTTTTCATGAACTGTTTTGTTTAATTGTATTTTTAGTTTCCGATGGAGGGATTTTTTTTTCTTCTCTCTTTGGACCTACTGTACAGGTAGGCTTCTCGCTCCTTGTCTTCTCTCCTTCCTACCTCTATTCCCCTCCTCCTTCCATCCTCCTCTCCTCCTCCTTACTAAAATATTGAGACATTTACCAGAAAAAAATTAAGAAGTTCACTTTTAAAATAATAATAATAATAATAATAATAATAATAATAATAATAATAATAATAATTCAAGCATAAATACTTATCTCTTTTGCTTCATTCCGTATCTAACTATATCATTCCCTTTTAACTTATCTAACCCTTTCCCATATCTTACTTCCCCTTTCTCTCCTTCCTTCCCTCCACCCCCTTCCTTCCCCGCCCCTCCCTCCACCCCCAAAAAAGAACACAAGCCGCCACCACCCACGTGTTTCCCACCCACAAAAGAGGGAGGGAGTGTACCTGTGTCCTTATCATGGGCTCACATGTGTTTGAGTGAGGAAATTAAATATTGGTTTTCGAAGACCACGGCATGAAAATATTGGGTCTTTATCGTGTGAGGGCTGACAGTGGGGGCCTTCCTTCTCATTCCTTAGCTGACTGTCTGTGTTTCCTCTCCTTGTTATCTCTGTCAGTTGTGTGTGTGGGAGAGAGAGAGATAAAGAGAGAGAGTGGGAGGGAGAAAAAGAGTAAGAGGAGAGATGCTGATTGTGGCAGGAGGCTGACAGTTTCCGTGTGTGGTAGGCTGACTTTTGTTTCCTCTCCTTGTTATCGCTGTCAGCTGTGGGTGGAGTGGGTGGGGAAAGGGCTGTCAGCTGTATTAGTGTGGGGTGGGGGGGTTGGAGGGAGTTCAGATTCAGCTTTATTTTTTTTTTTCATCATAATGTTTTGTTGCCCTACAGCTGTTTTGTTTTGTTTGTTTTGTTTGGTATTGTTTTCTGTTATCACAAATGTCGTTGTTTCTTGTTATTGCTTGTTTGTTTGTTTGTTATCACTTAGGTGTGTGTGTGTGTGTGTGTGTGTGTGTGTGTGTGTGTGTGTGTGTGTGTGTGTGTGTGTGTGTGTTTCCCCCGTTCGTTTGCCTTGGTGTTGCCGCAGAACGTGAGTGGTGACGGCGTGTTTGTGTTTGGAAAAGTAACCCCTAATTAGTGGTACAGTTTCCTAATGAGATGCTCGTTATTGGTAGGGGGGCGGGTGAAGGTGGAGATGGAAGAGACAGCGTAGGTGAAAGAGGAAAGGAGGAATGAAAAGGGATTACATAGGTGGGGGGAAGGAAGGAATTAGGGATAAAAAAGGGAGCGTAGGTGAGAGAGGGAGAGAAGGAATAAGGGAGAAATAAAAGGGTGGGCAGCGTAGGTGAGGGAGAAGAAGTGAGAGAGAGAGAGAGAGAGAGAGAGAGAGAGAGAGGCTGTGTTTGGTTCATTCATACGCCTGCGTTAAAATAAATCCTGGTGGGCGTATCTATGACCTAACACGACTGACCCTGACCTAGTAACCACTAAGGGAGTATATCGACCAAAAGTTTGAAGTCTGTAGCTTGTTGCGTTCAGGAGTTATGGTGTTGGGACGGAAAAAGGACGGGGTATGTCTATATATCTGTCTATCTATCTATCTATCTATCTATCTATTATCTATCTATCTAATCTAATCTATCATTTGTCTTTCTTTTTGTGTTTGGTTGATGAAAGGGAGGAGAGAGAATTGAAAGAAAGGAGGGAAAATGGACGGTAAGGAAGAACCAAGTAGGAGTAGAAAGGAACACGAAAAAAAAAATATTATCCAACTATTAAGGAAAAAATAATAATTAAAAAAACATGACGTGGCAACAGGAAAGTGACAGCCAATCCTAGGCCTCCCGTATCGAGTGTTGCCATCCGTTAGGTATTGTTATTGTCATCCTAATTTGATTTTGTTTTTATTAAGAAAGTTTTCTATGTTAAATTACTCAAGGTCACCACGCCTCTCTCTCTCTCTCTCTCTCTCTCTCTCTCTCTCTCTCTCTCTCTCTCTGGTAATACAATCATCCCACACTCAACACAATCACCCCATACTTAACACAATCACCCCACACTCAACACAATCACCCCACACTCAACACAATCACCCCACACTCAACACAATCACCCCACACTCAACACAATCATCCCACACTCAACACAATCACCCCACACACAACACAATCACCTACTGCACGCATTATCCACTACAGAATTGGGCCCGGTACTACAAAATTGGGCCCGGTACTACAGTATTGGGCCAGGACACACAGATTAGGCGGTACACAATGGGCCAGTACTATACTAAGTGGGCCCAGTGCACTACAAGGGTGGGCCCCATTACTACAATTGGGCCCGGTACTACAGTATTGGGCCCGGTACTACAGTATTGGGCCCGGTACTACAGTATTGGGCCCGGTACTACAGAATTGGGCCCGGTACTACAGTATTGGGCCCGGTACTACAGAATTGGGCCCGGTACTACAGTATTGGGCCCGGTACTACAGTATTGGGCCCGGTACTACAGTATTGGGCCCGGTACTACAGAATTGGGCCCGGTACTACAGAATTGGGCCCGGTACTACAGTATTGGGCCCGGTACTACAGTATTGGGCCCGGTACTACAGTATTGGGCCCGGTACTACAGTATTGGGCCCGGTACTACAGTATTGGGCCCGGTTTCATTATGAGTTTATTTTTCTGTAAACATAAACCCATTAATAATAAAACACTTTATTCTCACACTATTATTTTTTGGGTGAGTTGGGTTGAATTGTTTGTTTCTCGTGATAAAATTAATTATGGGAATTTTTAGTACAGTGCAGAGGTGTTTTATGTGTGTGTGTGTGTGTGTGTGTGTGTGTGTTAGTAGGTATGGTAGGTATGTGTGTGTATGTATAGGTAGGTATGTATGTATGTATGTATGTATGTGTAGGTGTATGTTTTTTTCTGGGTATGAATGACTAATTATTTATTTTCTTCACTTTAATGTGTCATTGTTATCGTTTCCCATGGTGTTTTTTTTTTATCCTTTTTTTTTGGTGTGCTCTCAAGGGTAAGGCTCAGGGCCATACAGTGTTAAAAGTGTATAGAGACGGAGTGATCATTGTTAAAGTTATATTTTTAACCTTCAGCTGCCATGTGTTGTCGGAGGGTGGTGTGTGTGTCATGACCTGTGTGTGTGTGTGTGTGTGTGTGTGTGTGTGTGTGTGTCCGTCCGTCCCGTCCGTCCGTCCCGTCCGATCGCTTAACCTGCCCTTCCTCAACCCTCCCCCTTGTGGCGACTTGTAGCCCCCCACCTCTAGTTATTACAAGCGCCATATTTTAGAACCGTCATTAAATGTTCCACCAAATTACTTTCAAACTTCTGCAACGACTTTGAAACTACCTTTTAGTTTTCAATTAAGGTGACTAACCCGTAGGAGAGGCCCAGCTAACGTAATGTATCGTCCTGCTTAACGATAGTGGCTTGGGTTTGACGATAGTTGGGCCCAGAGCTGCAGGGAGTTAACGATAGCTGCCCCCTCCCCCTCCCAGAGCCTTCATTGACTCCTCTTCCACGTATACTGTACTCTTTTCTCTCTCTCTCTCTCATCATTTGCTTTCTTTCTTTCTTCCTACCTCTCTCCTTTCCTCCCTTCCTCTCTTCCTCTATCCATTTACTTCCTACATTTTACTCCTTTACCCTCCTCCTCCCCTTCGTCTCCCTTCACCCTTACCCCCTCCTCTTCGTCCCCCCCCTTCACCCCTCTCCCTTCACCCCCTTCCCACGGTGGTATTAGTAGTAAACATATTATTTATCAACCAATATGTCGAGTCTTGGGGGGAATTTCAATAATGTCAACCAAAACTTAAGAAGTATTCGTGCTCAAACTTTCCAACCAGGAGCGAACTCGTAACAATGGTTTTAAATTAGACAAATTTAGATTTAGGCGCGAAATAGATAAACACTGGTTTGGAAATAGAGTAGTGGACGACTGGAACAAGTTACCAAATATCATCATTAACTCGAATACACTGGATAGCTTCAAACATAGGTTGGATGGGTATATGAGCAATAGGGGTTGGGTGTAAGCCCATTATGAGCCAATAGGCCCGCTGCAGTTTCCGCAATTCTTATGTTCTAATGTTCTATCTGTCTGCCTCGCTGTCTGTCTGTCTCTCTGTCTGTCTGTCTCTGGTGTAACAGCATCCTCTTTAGGTCACCTGGGTGGAGCAGGCCATTTACCTCCTTTCATCAATCCACCTCCTACCTTCACCTCTTCCCCCAGATCTTCCCTCATTCCTCTTCCATTTATCCTCTCAATCCTCTCCCTTCTTCTCTCTACTCCTTCTCCTCTTCTCTCGTCCTCCTCCTCCTCCTCCAAGCCACCAGGTCATTATCATCTTCATTAAGCATCGTCCATCTTCACTTTCCCTCCTAACACCATTCTCTCTCTCTCTCTCTCTCACATAGGTCAGGTCAGGTCAGGTCACATTCCCTCATTGACCTACCATCAGCCACGGTTCTCGCTTCCCCAAGATGGGTCAGTGAATACCAAGTTGCGTCAGCGCATTCTTCTATAGAGGTCACCGGTCATGGGTGGGGGTGATGCTGGTGACCTATATAACTTCACGACGTTTTGGTGATGACCTTCGTGACCTGTGATTGGTTAGGTTAGGTGAGGTTAGGTTAGGTTGGCGACTTTTCAATAATTTTTTTGCCACATGGGTTTAATGTTCTTAGATGGCGTTGGTTTATTGTTTTTGACCATAGGTTTATTTGCCTGACCTTACGTATAGGTTTATGTTATTGGTTTATTCTTTGGTTATATATTAACTTTTTATGGTTTATTTTTGGGTCGTTGGTTTTATATTTGGTTGTATATTTTTTAGCCATAGGTTTATTAAAACTTGTCAACCAAGATCAACCAACAACTGACGTCATCACCCTCTAGACTGAGGAGACAACTGGCATATGTCACAGCCGGCGTGGACCAATCAACAGCGATCGTACCCTTAAACGCGTGGATTCTGCCGGCTCAGGAAGGAGTGGGGGCAGTGTAGGGGTTGGTGATAACTGGCGGGGAAGGTGGGGATGGAGGGAGGGGGAAGTGATGGTAGGGGTGGCGATGGAGAGGGGGGTTGCAGCAGAGAGGGGAGGTGGGGGGTGTGGAGAATGGGGGTGGGGTGACGGGGGTGGGGGGTGACGGGGGTGGGGGGTGTTTTCGTGTTTAGTTGACTGAGGAAACCTACGATTATCTTCCACATGACCGTTCAGGAGAGAGACGTAAGGCAAGCAAAAAAGCCCATGCACATGTAGCAGCTCCATTTAAATTGTTCCTGCTTCACTTGAAGGTCTTCTGGGTGAGAGAGAGAGAGAGAGAGAGAGAGAGAGAGAGAGAGAGAGAGAGAGAGAGAGAGAGAGAGCTAACATACCTCATTCACGTTCACTGATACACCTTAACACTTCTTACCCAGGTGAAGGGTCGTACTGGTGTTAGGGGCATTAATTTCACCCCTTTAGAATATAACAGTTTCCGGTGGTGGTGGTGGTGGTAGTGATGATAGTGTGTAGTGGTGGTGGTGTGGTGGTTGTAGCTTGAATTAGTTTCGTTAACATCCATATGTAGAACCCTAGAATGTTTGAATGAGTAATTGTATCTGGTCTTTGTGTGTGTGTGTGTGTGTGTGTGTGTGTGTGTGTGTGTGTGTGTGTGTGTGTGTGTGTGTGTGTGTGTGTGTGTGTGTGTGAGTATTAGAGCATTATGAACAGGTGTTGCTGGACCGTATATGTTCTACAGGTATATTATCAGGCTCAGGTACTGTATATTATTAGGCTTTAGTCGTATAGCCCTCATTTGGATATACAGTATACAGGTATATTATTATAGAGGGAGAGAGGCGGAGAAATACTTATTATTAATTTATTTATTTATTATAATTTTAATATTTTTGTCTTGTATATTTATGCGTCATTTAGCTCTATGAATGATATTATAGGCTTGCTTAACTGTATAATTCACTCACTCATTTTATCACTCACTCACTCGCTCACTCACTCACTCACTCACTCACTCACTCACTCATTCTATCATTCACTCGATAACTCAAACAAATATTTAATTACTCGCTCAAACACTCGCTCATTCTGTCACTCACTCACTCACTCACTCGCTCGCTCACTCACTCGCTCACTCACAGATATGTCTTTTCTCCATGCCCACCATAGATTGTATATATAACTAACCTAACCTAACCTAACCTAACCTTACCTTACCTTACCTTACTAACTAATGATTTTTGTATTCACAGGTACGTATGGTAGTGTGGTTATGGCGTCCGTCCTGTGACCACCTGGGATACCTGGTGAGTACGTACTGCACGACCACTGTACGACCAATGTACGACCAGGAGCGAGGCAATTGTTATGGGGACTTTTATTATTGATTATTTCTTTGTCTATTAACTTAATAATTTGGTGATATTTTAATCAATCAATAATTTATTAACCTTTTCGTCTTACTAAATAATTCGATAATTTGAGTAATCAGCCATTGAATAGGTAGATAACTTGTGCGTGTGGTTGAAGAGTACTGTCATTAAAGTCGTCATCGTAATTAGTGTTATGCTAATTATTTAATAACTCGGCCGTGTAATTACTGATTATTTTATTAATTTGGCGTTGAAATTTCAGATTATCCAGGTGATTACAGAAGTTAATTGTCCATGTAGTTATTGTAAAATTAATCACCTTGAAACATAGGATTAATGATCGTAAATACGTTATGTAATAGGTCAACCTTAAATACAAATTGGTTAGGTTAGGTTAGGTATTATTATTGTTAATTGGCCTCCCAGTAATTCAATAATCCCCCCCCACTACAATTTTATTTAACAATTTTGGTTCTTGTAATATTTTTTTAATCCTGAATTCAATTTTTTTGCAGTAAATAATTCATCAACAAAATTAGGCTTTTTACAGGGAACAATATTATAGCCTCTAGATACATTTTTTTTCTTCGTTAATTAGAACAAAAAAATATTTCTGTAACTTTATAACTTATGAATCCAATGGAAATGATAAGCTTGTGTGTGATGAGAGAGAGAGAGAGAGAGAGAGAGAGAGAGAGAGAGAGAGAGAGAGAGAGAGAGATAACACTCACTAAACATTATCCAGCCTATAGGAGACCCCCCAAAAAAAAAGAAAATAATATAAAATAATATTCCCATATATACAGTAGGCGATATAAATATTTCCCTGAGACACAGTGCTGGAAATCTCCCGCGTAAAATGAAGGTTGAGGAAAAATTGCCTTCAGGAACTAAGCTAACGCCAGAAGTTTGACCTAAAGGGGATTTTAAATCATTTCGGAATGGGCGAATTTTTCATGCAAAGATGGAGGAGGATCGTCTGTGAAGGCTCCTGCCGCTCCCAATCTTTATTCTCTGTAGTTGTTTTTTCGTTCCCGCCAAAACGGCTCGGCATTGGCGCCAATTTCAAGCGCGCCTGATTGGTTCTCACCGCGTGACGTCACTTGTAAACATTGCCCCCTGTGTTTCTTGGTTTTTAGGTTTTAGAGTTAGGTTTGCTAATCTAGGTCCTAGGGTTAGTTTAGTGGAGTCTTAGTTATGATTAGGTGAGCTTGACTTGGGCCAGATTACTTGAACTGGGGTTAGGTTAGGTTGGTTTAACTGATATTGAATTGGCTAAATTATTTGAGATCAGATTAGCTGAGCCGAACGTGGAATAGATGAGCTGAGATCACATTTAGATTATATTAACTTCGGTTTATTAAGCTTAAATTAGCTTAGGTGATCTTTGATTTGGTTAGCTGAGCTCTCTCTCCATCTTCCTGCATTCCTCTTCCTCCCCGACTCCTTTCCTCCCTCAATATCTCTTCCTTCCTCCCTCTCCATCCTCTGCAACTCCACCCACCCACCCTCCCTCCCTCCCTCCCTCCCTCCCTCCCTCCCTCCCTCCCTCAATCTCCTGTCGTCCTTCCCTTCCTTACGCTTCTCCATCTCTTATTCCTATCCTCCCACTCTCTCTCATTCATTCGTCCCTCACCCTCCTCTATTTCATCCCCCTTCCCTCCCTCCCTCTCTCCCTCCAAGGTAAGCTAGTGGGAGGGATGGGCGAGCATGGGGACGCATATATTTTAACCTGAGTTAATTTTACCAATGACATAAACTTTCTACTGAGACAGGTGGCTTCCGCAGATATGCCTGGAGGCTGCGGGGGGGGAGGTGGTTAAGGGGAAGGAGGCGATGGAGGAGAGTGAGGATGTATGAGAGAGGGAGAAGATGAGGAATGATGAGGGTGAGAGGGGAGAATGCAAAGGAGAACGAATGGACGGGGGGAGGGGGACGATAAGAGAGAGGAGAGGAAGAGAAGGAGGAAGGAGACTATCTGGGGACTCCACCTGTCATTAATGATCTCATATTTGTACCTTAAGAGAACGCCATCTCTGAAAGAAGGTGGGCGAACGTTCGACTGACAGAAGCTCCTACAACCATATCCCGTGAGCTGGGGACTGGAGAGAGAGAGAGAGAGGAGGAGGGGCGGTAGACGTAGCTGATCACTAGTGCTGGCGATGTTGCTACGATATGACATAAGAGACCAAAATGTTGCTGCCCTGATTTTACAAACCATTGTAAGAATCAAATTTCCATCTAAAAATAAAACAATCTGGTGTTGTATAGTCGTTGGGTAAATTAAGCTTCCATTTTTCTTTTCTAAGTGCCCGTCTTAGCTTGAGGTGTTTTTTGTGATCTTCAGGTTTAGGTAAGAACTTGACTTAGGCTCCTCTGGGCCTCGTTACCCTCCTTCAGCGTGTTATAAGTTTCATTAAGATTAACGAAGGCTTAAGGAACCTCCCTCCTCGATCACTGAATATCAACAACGTGCATACATGAATATATAATGAGGTAATGAACGTTTAATGAAAATAGGAGGCCAGTAGTAATAATAATAATGATAGTAATAATAATCGTCTGTCAGTCTGTGTTTAATGTGACAACTCCTTCACCTCTAGAGTTCATGGCATGTTGGGTATCCTCCTCCTCCTCTTCCTCCTCCTCCTCTTCCTCCTCCTTCTCCTCTTCCTCATCCTCCTCCTTTTTCTTCTCCTCCTCCTCCTTCTTTTCCTTCTCCTCCTCCCCCCTTCTTTTTCTTCTCCTCCTCCTCGACTTCCTATTCCTTTTCCTCCTTTTCTTCTTCTTCATTCATCAATTTTTCCATTCCTTATGATTCTCACCTAAACAATTCGCTATCTGTTTCTGAGGGTAGGCATAGCAATTCCCCTCCTTCTGTCCTCTCTAGCTTCCCTTCCATAACTTCTTTCCCTCCCTCTCTACTTCCTTCCCTTCCCCTTGTACCTCTTTCCCCTCCCCCATAGTACTTCCTTCCTCTTTGTACCTCCTCCCCCTAGTACCTCCTTCCTTCCTTCCTTCTCTACCTCCTTCCCTCCCCCATAGTACTTCCTTCTCTTTTGTACCTCCTTCCTTTCCTTCCCTCCATAGCTTCTTCCCCTTCCTCAATGTTCTCTTAAATTCCCTCTCCCTTCTTCTCACCTAACAAGCGTCTCCTTTCGTTTCCCCTCTCATATAAAACTCCCGTCTTCCCCTCACCACCATCACTACCATTCCCATCATCACTATTACCACTATTATCACCACTATAACCACCATTACTACCACCCCCATTACCACAATCATCATCCCCCATGACCACTATAACCACCATTACTACCACCCCTATCACCACAATCATCATCCCCCATGACCACTATAACCACCATTACTACCACCCCCATTACCACAATCATCATCCCCCATGACCACTATAACCACCATTACTACCACCCCTATCACCACAATCATCATCCCCCATGACCACTATAACCACCATTACTACCACCCCTATCACCACAATCATCATCCCCCATGACCACTATAACCACCATTACTACCACCATAACCACCATCACTACCATGACCAAGGAGTGATATGGCTGAGGTGAGTCACAACACTGCCTGTCCATTAATCTTCATCTGTGCCGCCGAGCTGGATGTCTGGCCCACTCCTAGCCCACTCCTGGCCCACTCCTAGCCCACTCTTCGCCTATTCCTAGCACATTCCTTTCCATTCCTAATCCACTAATGCTCACTGTTAGCCCACTCCTGCCCACTCCTAGCCCTCTACTCATGCCCACTCCTATCATACCCCTCTCCTCCCTCTCCATTCTTCCACAATCTCTCTGCCTCCTTCCTCTCCGTCCCTCTCCTCTCCATGCCTCTCCTATCTCTATTCCTCTCCTCTCTATCCCTCTCATCCCTACTAATCCCACTCCATTCATTCCACTTCATCCCTCTCACCCCACTCCATCCCACTCCAGTCTAATATTCTCTCACATGGAACTGGAGTCATTTTTCCCCATGCAAGTGTGAGTTTTAATTCCCTGAGGGGCATTTATTTACTTATTTCCCAATTATTTTCCCCTCCCTAGTATTTTCCCCTACCTAGTATTTTCCCTTCCATGTTAATTTTGTAGGGGATTTATTTATTGCTAGTATTTCCTCTTCCTTGTTTCCCTTTATTTATTGCCCGCTATTTACCTTATTTTTTGGTCTTTATTTTCCCTTCATTATTGCCTAGTATTTTTTCCTTCATTTATTTCCCACTATTTCCCTTCATTATTTCCCATCATTATTTCCCACTATTTCCCTACATTATTTCCCACTATTTCCCTTCATTATTTCCCATCATTATTTCCCACTATTTCCCTACATTATTTCCCATTATTTCCCTTCATTATTTCCCACTATTTCCCTTCCAGTGCCCCGTATTTTCCATTCCAGGTTTCCCTTCATAAAAAAAAAATAACATGGTCAGTATTCAAGAGTTTAATTTTAGTATTCAGTTCAATTGTGATTAAATTTTCCTCAAACTTGGGATGGATCTCGCCTGTGTGTGTGTGTGTGTGTGTGTGTGTGTGTGTGTGTGTGTGTGTGTGTTTATTTTTATTTTATTTAACCCCCTCTTCCTCACACACCATTCGTCTTCGATTCATTATTACAATTTTTTCTCATTATTTGGTATTTTCCCCTTTGCTTATTTATCTTTTATCATCTGTTTATCTATTTGTGTATTTCTCGTTATTTTTATTCGTGTTTCTCTTTGTTGATTTATTTTGTTATCTTTGTTTATTACACTGTTTATTATTTTTTGTTTATTGTCTTGGTTTTATTATATATTTTAGTCTCTACTGTATTTATTATCTTACATGTCCTTCTACTTCTCTTTCGTCTTCCTTTCTTTAGTCTTCTTCGCGTTGTTCTCTCCAACTTCTCCTCTTATTTTCCTCTTCTTACCCCCATCTTCTTCCCATTCTTCTCTACTCCCCTTCTTCGTTCTTCTCTCCCTTGTTCTCCTCTCTTGTCTTCTCCCATACTTTTCCTCACCCCCATTTTTCTTATTTTTCTCACTTTTCTCCTGTGTTTCTTCCCTTTCTCCCTATTCTTCTCTCTTCCCTTCTCCCCCTCTTCTCACCTTTCTCCCCCTTTCTTCCCTTTATTCTCCCCTGCTTCTCCTCTCCCGTACTTTTCTTCTTCTTCTCCCCTTTCTTCTCCTCCTTCTGCTCTCTTCCCCTTTTTCCTTTCGTTCTCTTCTGAGATGCCCTCCCCTTTCCTCACATACCATTCATCTTTGGTACATTAATATTCACTATTCCATCAACGTTTTCGATGAAATTCGTCGACATATATTAAGGAGCATATGGAGGAAAGTGTTTGTTGGTGTGAAGGAAGGAAGGAAGAAAGTGAGGGAAGGAAGAAAGTGAGGGAGGGAGGGAAGGGAGGGAGGGAAGAAAGTGGGGAAGGGAAGGGAGGGAAGAAGAGTGAGGGAGGGAAGAAAGTGATAGTAAGAAAAAATTGTGGGAGGGAAGGAAGAAAGAGAGAGGATGAAGAAAGTGAGTGAGAGAGAGAGAGAGAGAGAGAGAGAGAGAGAGAGAGAGAGAGAGAGAAGTAATTGGAGAAGGGAAATAAGTGCTGCCGCCGCCCCTCCCGTATCGGCCTCTCGAGTCACCAGGTCAGAGCTCGCCAACCAAGGTTACATCACTAATAACTCATATCATAGCTGGACGGTCATCATACTTTATTCCGAGTGACGGCAAAGTAGTAGTAGCAGAAGTAGTAATAGTAGTAGTAGTAGTAGTAGTAGTAGTAGTAGTAGTAGTGTGAAAAAGATGAAGGGAAAATAGGTTAAATGGGGTAAAAGTTAAGAGAAAATTAAAAAAAACAAGAAGAAATAATGAAAAAATGGGAATAAAACAATGGAATTAAAAGAGAGAGAGGGAATAAAGTTAGGAAATAGAGTAAAAAGTAAGAATAATCCATTTACCAATCAGCTCCCCGTTGGTCCGATCGTAATAGGTCATTAATCTTGCTCGCTCTTGGAATTTAACCACAGTTTTGTCAGTGTGTGTGTGTGTGTGTGTGTGTGTGTGTGTGTGTGTTCTCCAGAGGTGAAAGCGCAACACGTACACTACACCCACACACTACACCCACACACTATACCCCACACACTATACCCACACACTATACACACACTATACCCTCACTCTACCCCACACACTATACCCACACACTATACCCCACACACACTCCACACACTATACCCACACACTATACCCCACACACACCCCCACACTGTATGAATTCACACCTCTTCTCAGCCTTCTGTGTTTCTTAAAGGTCATAGTACCATACCTACACCACGCCCCTGTTACACACACACACACACACACTCTCTCTCTCTCTCTCTCTCTCTCTCTCTCTCTCTCTCTCTCTCTCATGTTATTCCTGTTGTTCTCTCTCCTTTATGCATTATTTGTATACATACGGTAGTAGGTTGTTATCGTGCTCGGGTGAAATTATCGTACCCTGGGTGAGGTTATCATGCCCGGGGTGAGTTATCGTACCTGGGTGAGGTTATCGTACCCGGGGTGAAGTTATCACCCGGGGTGAAGTTATCGTACCCGGGGTGAAGTTATTACCCTGGGTGAAGTTATCTTACCCTGGGTGAGTTATCTCCGGGGAGGTTATCGTACCCGGGGTGTGGTATCGTACCCTGGGTGATTATCGTACCCTGGGTGAGGTTATCGTACCCGGGTGAAGTTATCATCCCTGGGTGAGTTATCGTACCCTGGGTGAGGTTATCGTACCCTGGGTGAAGTTATCGTACCCGGGGTGAAGTTATCGTACCCGGGGTGAAGTTATCGTACCAGGGAATTTTATTTTGTTCAGCGTAGGTTATCGTATTTATATTGATGTTATTATCGTAGAGTCTATTGTGTGTGTGTGTGTGTGTGTGTGTGTGTGTGTGTAAAGGTGAACCTTTAAAATGTTACCCAGAACATTCTACCAGGCCAATAAATCTACTTTTTATATTGCCAGTTATTTTTACGCCGAGATAATTAAGATTGTGTTAAATATAGGTACTTGGTCTATCCTGCCTAACATGATGTGCAAAATGTGTAAATAGATATATTGGAAACCTGTTAACGTGATGGAGAGAGAATGTATAATATTTGATTTTTTTTAACGTGATGTAATAATGTTAGTAATTGAGTCTTGTTAACGTGATGGAAAGAGAATGTTAATATTTGTCTTCTTATCGTGATGGATGGAATGTGTTTTATGTGTCCCGTTAACCTGATAATGATAATGTTAAATGTTTGTATCTTGTCAACATGTTAGGTAATGTTTAAATCCTCAGGACTTGTTAACACCCCCTACTCCCTCTCTCTCTTCCCTCCACCTCAGTCTCACTTTCCTCCCCTGTACTTCTTCACCCTTCTCATTTACTCCTTCTCCTCTCTCCCCTCTCTTCCCATCTACTCCCCTCTTCCCTTCCCTCTATCCCCCTATACTCCCCTTTCTTTTATATATTCTCCTCTACTGCCTTCCTCCCATTTACTCCCCTTTCCCTTCCGCTTTACTTCCTCCTTCCCTCACTCTACTTCCCTCACACAGTACTCTCCCCCACCTCCCTTTACATCCCTTCCTTCCCTCCTTAGTCTCACTTTTCCCCCTCGTTCCCCTCCCAGTACTCCCTCGTTCTAGACAAATGGAATTACAAATCCAGATTTCTCCTTCAACATTCGTGCAGGATATTTACTTAGGTCCCACGCTGTTTGTGTTGACAGGAGTCCCAACCCCCTTGAGGAAGTTACACACACACACACACACACACACACACACACACACACATACTTTATATACGTGTCTATATTCTGGGCTGTGTGGGTGGGTGGAATGGTGTGAGTGTAGTGTGATATTGTAAAGAACTTGTCCCTTCCCTCTGGCCGTCTGTGAAGTGTTCTGTACAGCCTCCTACGTGAAGTATTTGTTAAGTTATAGCGTCCACGGTGAAGAGTACAATTACCAACAGGAATTTTCGTGTTTTTATGTTTCAAGTGTGTAATTTCCTCAAGGGGAGACTGTGTCAATATAAACAACGAGTGACGTAATATCTTTCTTATATTTTTGTTTTCTAAATGTGTTTTAAGAGAACTTGTGTAGGGACTGTAGATTCTTAATGATTCTTAGCTCAATCCGGAAGCCATTTTGGTCGTGATTTTTGTGTAGTAGCTTAATTCTGGTTGTAAATACGTTCATATTTATCCATTTATGAGGATTTTTTTTATCGTACGAACTATTGTGGATGTGTGTGTGTGTGTGTGTGTGTGTGTGTGTGTGTGTGTGTGTGTGTGAGGGGTGGTGTTCTCATTGACTGACGGCACAAAGTAAGTTTTATTCGCTTTTAACTCGATTTATTCCTGTTTGATATCAATTAAAAACAGATGTGTGATTTAA
Organism: Homarus americanus; assembly: GCF_018991925.1. Taxonomy (NCBI): domain Eukaryota; kingdom Metazoa; phylum Arthropoda; class Malacostraca; order Decapoda; family Nephropidae; genus Homarus; species Homarus americanus. The sequence goes on along the minus strand of NW_024753611.1, from coordinate 111,294 downwards.
GGAAATACCCTCGTTTGCTCGGAGGTTTGACCCTCCTCCTCCCGTCTCTTATCTACAAAGGGTTGCTGTTTGAATTTGATCACCTTGTTCTTGGATGTGTGTTGGGGGGGGGGGGATGGGGATGGCGGGGGCAAAACTCTTCGATCTAATCAGGGTCCAAAACAACGCCGGAGGATCACGAAGAAGTTGACCCGAATCCACGAATCCGAATCCACGAATCCGAATCCACGAATCCATTTTTAGACGACGTTCATGATGGCTCAATCTGGAAATGATCCCGTGAACCAATCTTTTGAGATCTTACGGTACCTTAAAAATTGATTGGCTGAGAGAGACGAGAGACAGCGATAGAGAGATGGCTTCGTCTCCTCCGTAATTGTTGACGGAACTAACTACCTTGACGTACACTCATACACACACTTACATAAGTTCAACAGATGACCCATGAATGCGTAATACAACTCGGGGTAACGCAGACGACCCATGAATACATAATACCACGCAGGGTAATTGGTGGAGGCTCTAAAAAGTGTGTGAGATTTATGAAAGATGTGTGTAGGATGTGTGTAGGATGTGTGTAGGATGTGTGAAGGATGTGTGTAGGATGTGTGTAGGATGTGTGTAGGATGTATAGGATGTTCCCCGCCGCCGCCTGCTAAGTGGTGGTCATTACTGGGACTCGTGGTGGTGACGGGGCTGGACGGCCGTGTGAAGATTCCCGTGAAGTAATTGTTGTTTGTGCCATGACAGGAGACAAACCCGTGTTGGTTAGTTGGGGAAAAGTAGGGTTTTTTTTTTTCGTCTAACGTTAACAACAACAACACAAAAACAATAATAACAACAACAATAATAATAAAAGTAACAACAACAATAAAAACTAATGATGATAATGATTATTTTTTTTTTACTATAACAATGATAATAACTACGATACAATAATAATTATAACATTAACTTGTGGTAGTAATGATTAAAATTACTATTATTTATACTACTAATGATAATGATTAGATTGATTACACAAGTTGGATTAATGGACTAATCAACATTACAATAGATACATTATTTTGAATTGAATATTTTATGGGTCAGTCAATCTAAAAAATAAAATAAATAAATATTAAAATTCAAAGTGTACCAATAGTCTTGTGTGTCACCCTTACAGTAGTTGATGGTGAGAGAGATAGAGGAAAAGAAAAAAGAGAGAGATAGAGAAAGAAAGAAAGATAAAGATAGACCGTGTGAGCGAAAGTAAGTGAATCCCTTCCAGGTATATTCAGAATATTTTATTTTT
>NW_024753611.1:97500-100000 GCF_018991925.1 Homarus americanus | reverse complement strand
GAGAGAGAGAGAGAGAGAGATGTGTGTAGGTAAATGAAGGAAGAGAGATAAGAGAGGATTGTGTAGGAGTAAAGAGAGAGAGACAGAGAGTGAGGGGGAAGATTGTCTGAGGATCAAGAGTGATAGAGACGGATACGACAATGACTGTGTTTTACTGTTGACTGCGTACCGATAAACACACACACACACACACACACACACAAACACACACACACACACACACACACAAACAAACACACACACCGTCTCCTTAAAAGAAAATAAATGTCAACCCCCTACCCCCTCCTGAACCCAAATCCCTTCCTTCTCCTTCCATTCCTCCCCTCTCCCCCCCCTCTTTCCCCCTTCACCTCCCCCTCACCTCCTTCCACCCCTCCTTCAGTTCCCCTTCTCCCCTCCCCTCACCCACCATAACAATCGACCATCCACATAAACTCTCAGCCGTCGGACCCTACAGGCGGACCCTTAACACAATACGCTGGTGGCCGACCTCCCAGTTGATCACATATTGCCAGAAACTTTATGGCCTGAACCCTGGTGGAGACAGAAGAGTCGACAACTTTCCCCCATCCCCCTCCCCCCTCTCCTCTCCCCCCTCTCCTCCCAATTCCCCCTCTCACTCCCCCTTTTCCCTCTCCCTCCAAGGACCTGCATTATGGTACAGTCTCAGCGCTGTTTGAACGTCATTTTAAGTCGTTGTTTCGTGCCGTTGTTTAATTCTTCTACGGCAGACTTCCTCAGTCGATCACATGGGCCAGACACTACGATTGTGATCTGAAACAATAGTGAGTTGGAGGAGTCAGAAACTCTCTCTATTGACGGTACGGAAGAGTGAGTCTCGGTGAAGTATCGACGCCATATTAACAACGAGGATATATATTTTTTTTTCATATCGTATGCAAATGTTTTTTTTTTCTATTTTCCAACTTTTCGTATGAGTCGATTACAAATTCTAAAACCACATGAATATCGACACCGGCACCTGGATATACCTTCGTCTGTATATGGACAAATTATATGTACCACCGTCTACACACACACACACACACACACACACACACACACACACACCTATATTATATACCATTGTTAATCTGTCTATACGCCGTGATGTAGCCTCGTATGTTGATTGCAGGTCAGTCAACTTTGCCCATCGGGTCCGTCTCGTCGCCTGCAACTGAGAGAACAACAGATGGCAAGGCAAGGGGGACAAACAATAAGATTTGGCAGAATTAAGATGATACCCTATTTGAGGTCCACAGGAGACTTGTCAGGGCGGTTCAAGAAGGTGGAGGGGGGGGTGGATTGCTAGGAGTATCCAGAGGGGGAACTTTACGAGAGGAATTTGGAACTAGGATTATCAAGAGAGAATCGTTTTTAGGGAGTGGAAGGAACTTTGCAAGGAATATCCCGATAAACAAACGAACAAACAAACAAACAAATAATCACACTATCATACACAAATCACAAACACATATAGTGTATTTTAGGTCTAAGATGATACACATTAACGACACTAATTAGACTACAAACACCAATTATTATCCTCAACGATGATTTTAATAACTGGGAATCGTCATCACCTGATCTGTAGTGTTAATAAATAGTCGTGTTGAGGTTGATGGATGGACACAGGTGAACCATTAAATGAAAACACGATTAATATTTTTGTTCCTATGTTTTGATTTACTGCAATTTGATGTTTTTACCTATAGAGAGAGTAAGAGAATCTGTTTTTGTTTTAGTGTGTGTGTGTGTGTGTGTGGTTAGGTTAGGTTAGGTTAGGTTAGGTACCGGTACGTTTTCTGTGTCCGAAGGTCATGTCATTATCTCGAGGTTAAAGTTCGAATCCCTTTCTTATATAACTCAGTAAGGCTTCGAATATATAAACTATTGACATATATTAAGTAAGAAAAAGTTTAATTCTTAATGTGATTTTTTTTTGAGATTTTAAATTCTCTCTCTCTCTCTCTCTCTCTCTCTCTCTCTCTCTCTCTCTCTCTCTCTCTCTCTCTCTCTCTCTCTCTCTCTCTCTCTCTCTCTCTCTCTCTCTCTCTCTCTCCTTGAAAGCCACTTAAAATTAATCCTAAGTGTTACCTTCCACTTCATTAAACAATCTTCTTTCTTCCTCTCAAAGTATATATATTGTTCTCTTCCGTCATCCCTGAAAATTGGTCCCATTCACAAAAAAATGGGTAGTAATGGTATAGAAATGGGAGAATGGGAGATAGATAGATAGATGTTAAGGGGATACATGACAGAGCCACACTAACTTAATGGGTAATGGGAAGGAGGGGGGGGGCAGTGAACTCAGTTAATGGTGATAATGGGTCTTGAGCGGTGTCGTTAAGGAAGGGAATGGAGATATAATGGAGGCATGAATGGGGAGGGGGGAGCACAAAGAGGTAATGAGGACGAGTGAGGTACCATTAAGATATAGATGGAGACTAATGGGTTTGTGAGACACTATTACAGTGTGGGGTTTCAGGAGTCTTGAATA
>NW_024753611.1:60000-92500 GCF_018991925.1 Homarus americanus | reverse complement strand
AACTTAACTTAACTTAACTACCTGCTTACCTACCTTTACCTACCTACCTAACTGTGTGGGGAGGTAGGTAGATAGAGGTAGACTGAAGCTGTAGGCAAGGTGTGGTGAGGAGGAGGGTAATGGTGTAGAATAGGGTGTGGCAAGGGTGATAGGTAAGGAAGAAGGTATAGGTGTGGATGTTGTGTAAGTAGGGTGAAACTGTAGGGTAAATTAGGGTGAAACTGTAAGGGAGGAACAACTAAAGTGAGGTAATTTAAGAGGGTGAGGAAAGGAAATTAGAGGTAGGGTGATGGATGGATAGGTTTTTAGGGTGTATTGATGAGGGAATAAAGGGAGGGTAGGAGGAGGAAAGGTTGTGTACGGTAGGATTAAGGAAGGGGGAAGGGAGAACAGTGTTTATTGTGTTGTTCAGTGTAGGTGTATAGTGTGTGTGTGGTGGGGGAGATAATTAAGGAGCGACCTGACACTCTGGATAATGGAAGGTTAAAAGGGGCGGAGGTTGTGGGAGACTAATGAGTGTGAGTAATGGAGGAAAGGTCTGGCAGATGGTCCATTGATCACGCCAGCTCTCTATACTGACGGATCCGATCAATGGTTGAGGAGGGGTGCTGATGCCAGGCTACACACACACACACACACACACACACACACACACACACACACACACACACACACACGTTCAATATACTCCAGTACATGAAAATTTAAGCAAAAATAAACGTCAGAGAAAAAGCAAAGAAACAACCATTGGCCAAAAGCATACATGTGACAGAGAGAGAGAGAGAGAGAGAGAGAGAGAGAGAGAGCACCCAAGAAATATCCCACCACAATTTACTCTTTTTAGTACACCCATCTCAACAAAGACTCACCTGTGTATACCTGTGAGGATAAACACCCCTGACACCTGTACAAGGAACCTGTCACCTTTACAAAGTGTCCTCCTGCCTCCCTACGTCACCACACAGTCTTACAAGGCGCTGTGCTCCCTGGCAACCTCCCACCCACACCTGTATGGAGCAATCAACTCCTACCTATACACCTGTACATGTCTGATGTGTGTGTGTGTGTGTGTGTGTGTGTGTGTGTGTGTGTGTGTGTGTGTGTGTGTGTGTGTGTGTATGTGTGTGTGTGTGTGTGTAAACCTAACTTCCCTCTCTATATCAATGAAGCTTTGCAACACGTCATCCCCTGTTGATAGCCTTCCCGTGTGAGGTGGGAGCCGTGTTATCTACCCTCCCTATTTTTACTGATCTATAATACTACGATGGTTGTTATAAGGACGAACACACACACACACACACACACACACACACAGAGGGGGTATAATCACACACAAACACAGTCTCCACCAAGGGATCCCCTTTATGGATGGGGGAAAATTGGTATCTGGCACCTGGGCGTTGCCAAGGTAGCGGCGTCTGCGTCACACCGGTAGGCAGTAGCAGCACCCCATTCATTCCTCCATTCATCTTTCCCTCCCTCCCTCCCTCCCTCCCTCCCTCCCTCCACATTTCACCCACTTCTCCACCACCGTTTACTACGGGGCTAAAGCCTAGACACTGGGGAGGGAGGGGGAATCACATGGAGGATATTGTGATATTTTTTTGGCGGGAATTATTGGTTTGTTTTGGTATTTTTGGCGCGAATTTTGGGTTTGTGTTTTTTTTTGTGGGGGAGGAGGGGGTGTGGAGGTGGTGGTGGTGGTTGTTGCTCTTTTTTTTCATAGGTGTGGCAGCGATGGAGGGGTGTTATAGGGTAGTTACTCACACACACACACACTCACACACACTCACACACACACACACACACACTCACTCACACACACTCTTCTCATTGTCTTCATCAGTTCCCATTTTCTTTACAGAGTGCGTCTTGTTTAAAGCGTAGTTATTTACACCATGAACCTACTGTATATTTTCGCCATCATTATTGTCTGGAGAAGGTTGTCACTATCATATTAAGTACAACCAAAATCACCATCTTCCAAACTCTCTCAATCACCATAGATCAGCATCCCCCCATCATCACCATTTCACTATATCCGGTATCACCATTCTCATTGTTTCACCTGTCACCTTCTCTTGTGTAATATGTTTCATGAAGTCACTATCCTAACCTTCAACACTGCATCAAATATCATTTTCTTTGTCACACCCTTGGCTTCATCTTATCATCATCATCATCATCATCATCATCATCATCATCATCATCATCATCATCATCATCATCATCATCATCATCGCCACTACTCTCTTCCGCCAGACGTACTATCTGCCATCCCTCCACCTTACAACTACGCCAGACCAACGTTCACTTCTGCTCGTAGTGGCACTTGTCAAAACCGCACACAAACCTAAAAAATAATGTTTTCATTCATGCACAATTCCCTGCATGGCTGCACGTGCACGGAAGCTTGCCAAAATATACTTCATGTCTGACTAAGTACACACACACACACACACACACACACACACACACACACACACACACACTCATATGAAGGAAAATACCAGAAATTTTCAGAGTTCTTACAGGAATCGGAAATTCAGACATTTCAGAGATTCTTTTATTACTTTTATTACTTTTATTACATATTTTCGCGCATGGGACTTAACAATTTCAGAGACGAGAAGGTTCAGGAAATTTCAGAGATATTGTTCATATTTTTTTTGTGCAAAAGGCTGAACAAAAATCCAGACGTGAAGGTTAAAAAAAATCTAGGTTTTTTTCTCCATTTTTTTGTGCATGAGGGTAAAAATTTTCAGAGGCGCCAGGGTTCAAAAATTTGGGGGATTCTGCAAAATTTCTCGAGCATGAAAAGAAAGTTGAGTGATTTTCAGAGTTTGGTATAATGTTGAACACGATGGATGCTTCAGGTGGCTTTCAACTCTCGCTTAGTATGAAGAAGAGAGAAAGTGTCCAGGAGAAAGTTGGATAGGTGGAGAAAAGAGGAGAAAGGTGGATAGTTGGAGAAGAGAGAAAGTGTTCAGGAGAAAGTTGGATACGTGGAGAAAAGAGGAGAAAGGTGGTTAGATGGATAAAAGAGGAAGAAAAGTGTTCAGTAGAAAATTGGATAGGTGGAGAAGAGAGAAAGCGCCCAGGAGAAAGTTGGATAGGTGGGTAACACGAAGAGAAAGTGTCTAGGAGAAGTTTGGATAGGTGGATAAGAGAGGAGGAGAAAGATGGGTAGGTGGATAGGAAAGGAAGAGAAAGTGTTGAGGAGGAAGGAACGAGGAGAAAGGTGGACGAGGGAAGATTACGGAGAAGGGAAGGAAGAGAGAGAAGAAGATTGATGGAAGGATGTAATGAAAGTGTGTGTGAATGAAAAGAAAAGGAATGAAGGGAAAGAAATGAACGTGAGAATGAAAGAAAAGGGAAGAGAATGAAGGGCGTGGAAGAGATGGAAATGAAAATTAAATGCACAGGTGAATGAATAAAGTGAGGATAGAGAAGGGGCTGAAGGAAGTGATATTTGATCTGAGAAAATGAAAGAAGAGAAGAAAAGAAGAAACAGATTGAAAGAAGAATGGAAGGAATTTGCTAAATGGATGGAGAAACTCAAGTGAAAGAAATATATGAAAATGGGAGAAAGTACGACACAAAGAAAAGGTGAAATGAAGAAAAAAAAAGAAAGGTCTGAGAAATAGAGGAACTATAGAATAAAGAAGGGAGACAAAATGGAAAGAAAGACAGATAAAAAGAAAATGAAAGAAATAATGTTGAAAGGAGGAAAAAGAAAGCTGAAAGTGTCGAGTGTTTAAAACAAAGTAGGAATTGATGGAAGAAAAAAATAAGAAAGGACTGTGGTGAAAGTATAAGAAAGTAGAACTAAATATAGGGATATAAAATGAATGAAAAAATAAGAATGTTCAATGTGTTGAGAGTTTAATAGAAAGTAGGACACTGGGGAAAGAAGAAATGGAAGAAAAGTTTGAGTAAGAGTGAAAGTAGGACATGGGAGAAAGGGAGAGTGAAAGTGGAGTAAGATGGGTGTCAGACGCAGCCAGTCAAGGAGTCAGGTCAGATTTCTGGTATAAAAGCAAAACAGTACAACTTGTCAGGTTCGAGTGGTTAGGTCAAGGGATGAGTGGTCAGGTCAAGGGATGGGTGGTCAGGTCAAGGGATGGGTGGTCAGGTCAAGGGATGGGTGGTCAGGTCAAGGGATGGGTGGTCAGGTCAAGGGATGAGTAGTCAGGTCAAGGGATGGGTGGTCAGGTTAAGGGATGGGTGGTCAGGTCAAGGGATGAGTGGTCAGGTCAAGGGATGAGTGGTCAGGTCAAGGGAAGGGTGGTCAGGTCAAGGGATGGGTGGTCAGGTCAAGGGATGAGTAGTCAGGTCAAGGGATGGATGGTCAGGTCAAGGGATGGGTGGTCAGGTCAAGGGATGGGTGGTCAGGTCAAGGATCAGGTCAAGGGATGAGCGGTCAGGTCAAGGGATGAGCGGTCAGGTCAAGGAATTGAGTTTATCATAAAAAGTCGTTCTAAATATCTGATAATTTTTTTAGATATATTTTTTTTTTTTTTCTCTATAATTTTTCCCCTAAGATTTGTTTTGGTGGTTTAAAAAAAATAGAGTTTTCCTTAAACTATTTTTTTTATAGTTTTCCCATTAGTTTTCTCATGAAATATTGTTTTTAAGATTTTATTAGGAATTTAATTTACCTTCAAATAGAAATGGATTTTTTTAATATTAATTTCCATAAAAATCACTTAAAAATTAGATAATAACCATTTTCTTTACGTTAGAATATCACTCAAAATTAAAATACTAAACATTCACTTTAAACATAAATTATCACTCTTTAAACATTCACTTTAACATTATCACGTTTTTAACATTATAATCATTTACTATTCGTTTAAATATTATACTCTTAATAAATCTGGAGAGAATTCATCATATTACCCCGGCATATATAAGGAGTTCATAAGAGTATAATGGAATGTAACTGAAATTCCACTTTATCATCCGGGTATAACATGAAAAATTTCGGAGAGGAATGTTATATACGTCTGTTATCCTGTGTGTTTGTTGTTGTATGTGGGAGTTATTAATTTCTTTTGTTGTTATCTTGTTCTCGTTTTATTTGTTTCATTGTTGTTGTGTCTAAATTATCATTATTATTTAAATTGGTCTTGATCATTTTTTGTTGTTGTAAGTATTGTTGTTGCTTTCAGTTTAGTTATTATTAGAAATAATATGTGTATATGTATAGGTAATTTAAGATTGAGGATACAAATGCATGTATATATGTGCACATGTATGTATGTATGTATGTATGTATGTATGTATGTATGTATGTATGTATGTATGTTTGTATGTATGTATGTTCGAGGATGGTCTGGTTTAGGGTGTACGCTTAGTGTTTGTTATCTGCCCGCCGTCAAGCACTGCCCCAGGAAGATAGGAATACAATTTGCGATTCGATTAACGTCCAGGATACCGTCGTAACTGCTGGGTAGACCGGGTACCAAATAGCTCCCACTAACCCATAGTTTCGTTCTGCATGAGGATTCGAACCCTGGACCCTCCGATTCAGATGCAAGTATGCAGACGACTCAACACTGCAGCTCGCCTACATGTGTGTGTATTTCGCTGTGTGTGTTTCCCATGTGTGTGTTTCCATGTCTGTGTATGTATGAATATGCTCATGAATTTCACTACAATACTGAGACGGTAATAAACCAAATTGAGGTCACATTTGCATACCCGTAGTGTAACATTGGGAGACGTTGTAATTGTATTCTGGGTACAATTAGATTAATATCAAGGTCACTGCTAGAAGTCATAACTCAAGTTCATGGCTGATGATTATAGATTGAGGTCAAAGGTCAAAGCCACAGTCAGAGGTCAGAAGTATCTTTGCTATAAACAGATGAATTATATCGGGAGCTCTTTCTCTACACACTCAGCCGACAGACCTTCAGGCACTTATGTCCTTAATCTCATGAGTCAAAGAAAGCCACCATTAACTCCACCCCCCCCCTCCCCCCTCCTGTTGGGCGCTGTAAGCCCTCTGGCGGGGCAAATCTGACTCTGACATCTGACTTTCTCGTCTGGACACAGTACGAGAAACCATTATTATTAGTATTGTATAATTGTTAATGTATTGCGATTGAATGTGTGTATTTTAGTATATTGTGATTGAATGTGTGTATGTCTGTAGTATATTTACCGTACGTTAATTAGTTAAGGATGTTCGTATATTCATTAGTTACGTTATTCAGCTCGTTCAACGCCTCACTAACGCAGCTTATGACCAGTTTTTAGTCTTGATGCTTTCATTTTAAGTCTTTCGTTATTTAAAAGCAAGTGTGATGGTTGTTGATTGTGGTAGTGGTGGTAGTTGGATGTGGTGGTGAGGTGTGGTTGTATGTGTGGTTATGGTGATGGAGGATTGTGGTGGTGAGGGAGAAAAGAGGAGGTGCTGGGTGGGGGGGGCGGGTTATGTTTATCATGGTGGTTTAAAAGGTGAAACTTCTCATGATAGGGAGATATTGAGGGAGAAATGAAGCAAAAAGGTTATAGTGGTAGGGAAGAAAATAACAAAGTTTGTCATAGTGGCGGGGAAAAATGAAGGAAAAAGGTTATAGTGGTAGGGAAGAAAGTCACAAAATACGTCATAGGGGGGCGGGCGGGCAGGCGGGCAGAAATGAACCAGTGTCATGGCAGCGGGGTAAAAGCGAGTGCCGTTGTCAGTATCTGGTGGGGATAAATACTGACCGTGTTTCCCCACCAGCCAGGGAAATTCCTGAGCTATATCCGCCCATGTCAATTTGATGTCACTCAACTTCCGCTCAAACCTATTTCTATAATGGATTAAAAATTGTAAAACTCGGCCGAATGTCAGTAAATGTCTTGGAAAAAAAGTATATATATGATATTAATGAGTAAATGCTCAGGATTGTGGTTAATATTTTGAAAGTTTTTGGAACTTATGTTATTGAGAAAGTACGCATCTTTTTTTTAGGTTAAGGCAGAGAGCTGTTCCTTGATGAGTAAACAATTTGGAATTTGAGTTAATTATAAAAAGTTTGTTGTGGGTAAATACTGAGGAATGCCTTTGTAGGATGTATCTGCTATGTATACACGATCATATGAATACCTCCCATGTATACATGATCATATGAATACCTGCCATGTATACACGATCATATGAATACCTGCCATGTATACACGATCATATGAATACCTCCCATGTATACACGATTATATGAATACCTCCCATGTATGCACGATCATATGAATACCTGCCATGTATACACGTTCATATGAATACCTCCCATGTATACACGATCATATGAAAGCCTCCCATGTATACACGATCATATGAATACCTCCCATGTATACACGATCATATGAATACCTCCCATGTATACACGTTCATATGAATACCTCCCATGTATACACGATCATATGAATACGTGAATTCCTCTCGTTAAAACCATTGCGTAAAGACTGGAAGGTTTGAGGTATGAACCATCACTTACCACGAGGCTGTATCCTAACCCTAACGAGTGACCCCAGCAAGTAACCCTAACGAGTGACCCCAGCGAGTAACCCTAACGAGTGACCCCAGCGAGTAACCCCAACGAGTGACCTGAGTGAGATACCCTAGCGTGTGAATCCAACGTGTGACCCCAATGAGTGACCGTGTGAGTTTCCATAGCGAGTTTCCAGAGCGAGTGACAGGAGTGAGATACCCTAATGAGTGACCCCAGCGAGTTTCCAGAGCGAGTGACTCTCCCATATTATCGCTATATGAACCTTCCCTTCACTTCTTTCCCTTCACTTCTTTCCCTTCACTTCTTTCCCTTCACTTCTTTCCCTTCACTTCTTTCCCTTCACCTCTTTCTATTCTTCCTTCATTTCTTACACCAGTTAATGCTTATCCCCCCCACGGATGCAGTAGGGGAGTATATAGTGTTTGATTAGTCCCACTGTCTATCTGTCTATCCGTCCGTGCGTCGTTCTCTCCGTCTATCCTTCCATCCATCCGTCAACCATCCACAGCACACTTAGAGATGGTCAATCTTACCTGTATGTTGTACCGTCTGGAATATTAATTAAGTTGTGTTTGATGCCATTTTACCTGTGTGTTTAAGGTTTGTTGAGGGTGACCTGTGTGTTTAAGGTGTTTTAAGGGTGACCTGTGTGTTTAAGGTGTTTTAAGGGTGACCTGTGTGTTTAAGGTGTTTTAAGGGTGACCTGTGTGTTTAAGGTGTTTTAAGGGTGACCTGTGTGTTTAAGGTGTTTTAAGGGTGACCTGTGTGTTTAAGGTGTTTTAAGGGTGACCTGTGTGTTTAAGATGTTTTAGGTTACTGTACTAAGCTCTTCATCCCTACCACACTACCAACATTAAATTCGATTGTCTTTCAAGTTATCGTCTCAAGTGTAAAAAAATAATAATAACTATCAACATTTTTTATTTATTTCTTATTGCCATTTGTTTGTCTCTTCTCTAACTCACCGTTCTGTTTATTTTTTTTTCATTGAAGTTAATTTCATTGTGTTTAGTATTCATGGTTTCGTGTATTTTTTTTTATTAGTTTCTTCATCTCTCTCTCTCTCTGGGTGATTGTGGCCAAGCAATTAAAAAAAGAATTTTAATCTCGTTCCTCGTTGAATTCTCTCTTTTATTTTTTTCTTCTTTTTCTTCGTTAATTATTATATTTTGTATAATATGTTGGTTGTGTTGTTACTGTGCTTCAGGAGGTGATGTTAGAGTTGGTTTTATTCTCTTGTTATTGTGGTTTTGTAAGTGTGTGTGTGTGTGTGTGTGTGTGTGTGTGTGTGTGTGTGTGTGTGTGTGTGTGTGTGTGTGTGTGTGTGTGTGTGTGTGTGTGCCGGTTCGTTCATGGACATACCCAAACAAACACCAGGTTGCTGGAATCTCCCCGGGCCAGGGCTGCCACACCGCCATAACTATACGAGTGATGCAAGTCAACTTATTCTCGCTCTGCCTTCATTCCTGGGTTTTAGTTTTATGTTTTTTGTGTTTACGGTAATAGTTTCGTTGTGTTGAGGTATATAGGTGTGTGTGTGTGTGTGTGTGTGTGTGTGTGTGTGTGTGTGTCCCAACTGTTACGAGAATTACTACTATTCGTTCTATTTTTCCTGTTTTTCTTTTTTATTTTACTGTGTGTTTCATCGTGGTGGTGGTGATGGTGGTTGTGGTGTGTCCGGATGTCCGAGTGAGAGGTAGAAAGGATACGGCGGTTGACGCGCCTGTGAGACACATCGATTAGTAGCGGCCACCGTCCTGATAGGGAAACTATGCTTGTTTCATTTGTACGCGTAAAACATGGGCCGTCCATCCATCGTGGGTTCATTCTGTTCCCGGGAGCGGAGGGTGGCGGAGGGGAGGCGGGACGGCTGCTCTTGTGGAGGTGCAGCATCCAGCCCGTAGTGGCCACCTCGCTCTCTCCCACCACACCCTCACCCTTCACCCCTGCCCTCACATGACACCACCATATACATATCTACCACATCTTTGGTAGTTTAAAAAAAAAACAAGGTCATTTTTAATGAGGTCGCGCGATTGTCACCGACTTTGCCGTGAGCATTAGGGAGGGAAAAAGATACTGGGGCGCATGCGCGCAGCCTCCGCGCCACGTTGCCACTTTGTGTGTTTCCCTCATGTCACAGTGGCCAGGACTCCTCCGGTAACGCCGCCTGCAACTTGTGCTTGATACACGGTAGCGAAATGGCTCATAGTGTTGCCTCGTATTGATTAGAGGAGGTAATAGTGGAAGTATAAGGAGAGTTGTGGGAGAGTGGCGGCATCCGGGGAGGCTGGGTGAGGACGGTGGAGGGCAGGCGGGAGCACAGCCTCAGTACGTGTCAGGCAGCCCCACGCCACCTGCCTCCCCGCCGCTCCTCGTGCCCCCCGCGCTCTACCCCGGGTCCCAGGGGCATCACACTCGCTCTACCGGAGTCGGAGGGCCGTGGAGCTGGTGGCCGCGACCCTCCTGTCTGCCTGTGTGTGTGTGCCTGGCACCAGCACTAGCAGCCATGGATAAATATCTCTTAGGCCGGGAAAGATGTTGTTGTTATCCAAGCGATTCTTATTTTTTGGAAAAGTGATTTTTGTGTGTGTTTGATATCTCTCTCTAAATATATATATAAATATTTTGTGTGTTTTATACTCGATAATGTGTGTTTAGATAATAATAGTTTAAGAGTTGTGCGAATTCCAAGTGTGTTTTATAAGTGTTCAACTTTATAAGAAAAAGTTCAAAGAGAAACATATAAGCATCGAATTTATCGAGTTCTCGGGCTGCCCTATGGTCGGGACGAGTGTGGGCGCTGAGCGTGAGGACTGTGGGCGGGTGTGGTGGGCTGAGGGCAGCAGAAGCAGCAGTAAGAACATCAGCATCAGCAGGAGGAGGTGAGCGTGGCAGCAGGTGAGCGTGGCACCTGCCCGGGGAGGCTGAGGCACCTGGCGGCGGCGGTGTGAGCCTCGTGCCAGCTGCCCTCCGCCATGGATCAATAGCCGCGCTGCCCACCCTGCTCCTCCCTCCCCCCTGCCCCCGGAGACCTGCACCTGTGTGCTCCTCGCCCCCGGAGACCCGCACCTGTGTGTTACCCACCCCCGGAGATCCGCACCTGTGTGTTACCTGCCCCCGAAGATTCACACCTGTGTGCTACCCGCCCCCGGAGATCCACATCTGTGTGCTCCTCCCCCCGAAGACCTGCACCTGTGTGCTACCCGCCTCCGGAGATCCACATCTGTGTGCTCCTCCCCCCGAAGACCTGCACCTGTGTGTTACCCGCCCCCAGAGATCCACACCTGTGTGCTCCTCACCCCTGGAGATCCGCACCTGTGTGCTTCACGCATCAGCGTGATACCCGCCATCGTTCCAGTCTTACTATCCCTATAATCTCCGGTGTGAGCGTGCGGGCGTTTTGCCATGACCATCATCTGTCGTACCCAAGGCGAGTAACGCCCAGGGGCGTGCGTATCTCACGTCCAGACCCTCACGCACGTCACGGGCCAAGACTCACGTTAAATAAGCCCGCGCCCGGGTCAGTAGAGCAACAGGAGTACCCACAAGAGGGGCAGGAGTGACGTGCCCGCAGGGGGGATGCGACGCAGCAACCAACCCCCGATGGAGCTTCCCCGAGAGTACCACGGCGGCCCCCCTGAGCACTACCGTGACCACCCTCCTCCTTACCGCCAGCACGTCGCCCTCGAACACTTCCGGCCCGCCACCAGCATGGACCTCTACCGCCCTGCCACCTCACATGCCGAGTCCTACCGGGGCTCCGGTGCCACGGGTAGTCAGGCTGACCCTTTCCGCTCCGGATCGGGTGCCGGGCAGGGTCTACCGTCGTACCACGTGTGTACTTCCTCAGCGGAGAGTTTCCGGCCAGCGAGCAGCGGCCACACCTTCCACCACAGCCCCAGCTGCCCTCACACATCCCTGGCCGGCCACGGACCGCCCCAACACGACCCATTCCACTCCTTCTCTGGTGACATGTGTCGTTCCCTTGGCAACGGCCCTGAGGGCTACTCGGAAGCCTCACTGCAGGCACGATCCCACGAACACCATCATCACGATCCCCATCACCACGACCCCTACCTCCGTCACCCATCACCGCAGGACCTGGCCGGGTCCCGGGGACACGTGTCCGGGGCTCAAGCTCCAGACATGTACCGCGATCTGCCGCCTTTAATGCCTCATGCACCACACCACCATCACCACCATCATCACCACCACCCACAGCAGCAGCAGCAGCAGCAACAACAACAACAACAACAACAACAACAACAACAACAACAACAACAACAACAGCAGCAGCAGCAGCAGCAGCAGCAGCACTCTCACCACTTGGTGCGTCACAGCTCCACCATTGACCGTCACACGTTAGAGCGTCACAGGGCCAACTTGGAGTCTCGTGGGGTGCTGGAACCCCATCAGGAGGTGGCTAGCCCGCGGGATCCCCTCGCGCCGTCGTCACTCCTGGAGGCACGGCATCACATGAGCAGCGCCCCTGATATGTTGCGACACCATCGCTCCGTGCCCGACATGTACGCCTCACTACAGGAGGAGGAACAGGCCGAGGAGCAGCATACTTACGGCGAGGGCTGTCGTCTGCGCCGTCAGCAGTCCATCAGCAAAGAAGGCACTACCAGCACTTCGGGCAGCGCGGCGTCAGAACCAACCGCTCGCCCACGATCGCGGCCGTTTGGTCTACAGCGGCAACACTCTTTAGGGCAGGAGCTCTCGCGACCGTTCTCCAACACCTTGGACTTCCGACACACTCACGACTTGAGGGGGGTGCAGCAGGACATCACCAGGTCACAGAGCAATGCCCTAGACCTAGCGAGGGCTGGGAGTGTAGGCGGTCTGGCTCCTAGTATAGCCGATATACGGAGGTCACGCAGTAATGCCCAAGAAATGTGTCGAGGGGCGCGGGCGGGCAGCGAGGGCCGAGAGATACGCCATGCCCATTCTACCCACGACATACCCATCTCACACTCGCCACGCTCCAGGTCCCCACGCTCACACCAGACCCTCCCAGACGTGTACCCAGAGCCACCCAGGGCGTCCTCGGGGGGGTCGAGCGGGCCTTCACCCCCGATCCCCAGTGGGCCTCCGTCGGACTCTGCCCGGCCCGGAAGTGGCGGCCCGAGCGGTGTGGACTATCCCAGGCAGCACTCAGCCTACTGCGAGGTGGCCCGGGCCGCACAGCAGCAACAACAACAGCAACACCACTATTACCATATGAATGTGCCGCAGCAACCTAGCAGGGTGAGTCAGGTAGGTGGCAACCACCACCAACCCTACCACCACCACCACCACCACCACACCCACCATACCACCACCACCACCAACCAGCCCAACACCGGTCGCCAGATACTACGCAACGGTCGACTCAAAGTCAGTTGGGTTCTCTTATCACTAGTTGGTCGTTGGTGATGATTAGTTGGTGTGTTGTGTCTGTTGTTAGCCTTAGACCTCCTCCTACCCCGGTTATCTCTCTCTCTCTCCCTCTCTCTCCCTCCCTCTCCCTCCCTCTCCCTCTCCCTCTCCCTCTCCCTCTCCCTCTCCCCTCCTCCCTCCCTCCCTCCTCCCTCCCTCCCTCCCTCCTCCCTCCCTCCCTCCTCCCTCCACTCCCTCCTCCTCTCTCCCTCCCTCCTCTCTCTCTCTCCCTCTCTCTCTCTCTCTCTCTCTCTCTCTCTCTCTCTCTCTCTCTCTCTGTTTGTTTTGTTGTTGTTGTCATATACAAATTTCTTCATTTTATAAGTTGTGTCTGTACGTGTTGTCACTTATTGTTGTTTTTACCTAATATATTTTTTTAGCCCTTTTGTTTACACCGTCATGTGGTTATCTGATGACCCGTAGATAATTATTAGGCCAAAAGAGCATCGTGAACCAGCTGTTGTTAGCTAGCACGTGTATGTTTAGATGCTCTGTGTTAGTCATTACCAGTGAACGATGATGATGATGATGATGATGATGATGATGATGATGATGATGATGTGGGTTTAAAACTAAAATAAACAGATTAAGTTTGTTCTTGTAATATTTTGTAACACGTGATAGGTGACTTTAAAAACAAATTGATTTATTATTGTAATATTTTGTAACAGGTGACAGTTAACTATAAAATATATGGATATAGTCTTGCAATATTTTGTGTCATGGAAAATAGTGAATTCGAGAAAAAAAATTAAAGGGAATAGATTTATTTTCAAAGGGCAATATATTCTTAGGACATTTGCAACAGGTGATATGAATTTGAAAATAAAGGGATTTATTCTAAGTTTTTAAAATACAAGAAATTTATTTAGGTGATATTTTGTAACATGACGTCACTCCTAGATGTAATTGGTATTTTCTGCCCAGTTCAGGCTGAAATTGGGATACTTTGAGGAGTGACAAGTTAGTACAGTATAATATGGAAAGCAATTTTTGTTTAACCCTGTAATTCTAATTAGCTTGACCAATGATATAAAAGTATAAATCAAACAGACCAATCGTAAATAACCCTGGAGAAACCTCATGCAGCGTCAGAGCCAATAAAATTCCAAGCATACCAGCCAATCACATAACAGTTTCGAAAAACGCCATGAAACAGCAGAACCAATCAAACTCCAAGCTCTACAGGTAACGCTTTCGAACAAACGTCATGAACCAGCTTAGCCAATAAAATTCCAAACATGCCGACCAATCATACAACAGGTATGGAATGCGTCACAAAGTAGACGAGGAAACCGAAATACATCCCAGCCATCCGACCAATCACACGAACGCTTTCCATCGACGTAATAATGTTGCTAAACCAATCACACAGGACCATTACAACCTTCGAACAAATGCTCCAACTTAAAATACGCATTAGACTTAAATTATTTACTTCAACTTAAAATCCGCACTTCGACCTTTATATATATATATATATATATATATATATATATATATATATATATATATATATATATATATATATATATATATACGTACTTTGACCTTAAAATACGTACTTTGACCTTAAAATACGTACTTTGATCTTAAAATACGTACTTTGACCTTAAAATACGTACTTTGATCTTAAAATACGTCCTTTGACCTTAAAATACGTACTTTGATCTTAAATTACGTACTTCGACCTTAAAATACGTCCTTTGACCTTAAAATACGTACTTTGACCTTAAAATACGTACTTCGACCTTAAAATACTTACTTTGACCTTAAAATTCGTACTTCGACCTTAAATACGCATACTCCTCCTTTAAGATACACTCATTCGTATGTCCCAGAAATCTACTTGTTAGTTAATAAAAAAATAATTGGTCTTATATTATTCCCAGAGCTGTAAATGATTAGTTGGCTGGAGGTAGATTGACACTGGGAAGGATAGGGGCTTAATCTCTAGAGGTTTCCTATTATATCACCGTTAGAATGTTTAATAGTTGCTCTCATTCATTCTTGTAATAATTGATAAGAATTGATACGAGGGTAGACTTTGAGGAATAGGAATTGTAGTGTTGAAATTTGTAAACATTGAAAGATAGAGAGTTTTATTTTTTTTAATTTTGCAGCTGAGAGAAAGTTAGAAAGTTAGATATTTTTTAGCCTTGTAGCTGAGAGAAAGTTAGAAAGTTAGGTTTTTTAACCTTGTAGCTGAGAGAAAGCTATAAAGTGTGGGGATTGCAGAGATGAACTTTTTTTTTTTGCTGGAAGTACAAGGATTGGAGTGTTAAACTTTGTAATTAATAGAAAGTTAGAAGGTGTAGGTATTGCAGTGTTTTACTTTGCAGATGAGAGAAAGGTCAAAAGATTACAGTGGTGAAATTCGCCGTTGGTAGAAAGTTAAAAAGTGTAGGAATTGTGGTGTTGAACTTTGCAACTGGTATAAAATTTGAAAGATTACAGGTTTAAATTTTGCAGTTGACATTATGACTGAAAAAGGAATTGTTAAACTTTGTGTATACGCGTTGTGTAAACATTGTAAACTACTGAATAATTTGAGGTATACTTTGTCAAAATAACTTGGTTTGCTTTGTATACTAATTACTAGAGGGTATACAGTAATTATTGCATGGTATACACTAATTACTGGAAGGTATACACTAATTACTGGAAGGTATACACTAATCACTGGAGGGTATACTCTAATTACTGGAGGGTATACACTAATTACTGGAGGATATACTCTAATTACTGGAAGGTATACACTAATTACTGGAGGGTATACACTAATTACTGGAAGGTATACACTAATTACTGGAGGGTATACACTAATTACTGGAGGATATATTCTAATTACTGGAAGGTATACACTAATTAATGGAGGGTATACACTAATTACTGGAAGGTATACACTAATTACTGGAGGGTATACTCTAATCACTGGAGAGTATACACTAATCACTGGAGGATGTACACTAATTACTGGAGTGTATGCATTAATTACTGCCGACCTGTACATACCAATTGCCGTATACACATCGCTTACCGACATGTACATTCCAATTACTATTATTTGCACACCAATAACTTGCGTGTACAGACTAATTAACACGTACACACCAATTACCGACATGTACACACAAATTAAAACGTACACACCAATTACCGACATGTACACACAAATTAAAACGCACACACCAATTACCGACATGTACACACAAATTAAAACGTACACACCAATTACCGACATGTACAGACTAATTAACACGTACACACCAATTACCGACATGTACACACAAATTAAAACATACACACCAATTACCGACATGTACACACAAATTAAAACGTACACACCAATTACCGACATGTACACACAAATTAAAACGTACACACCAATTACCGACATGTACAGACTAATTAACACGTACACACCAATTACCGACATGTACACACAAATTAAAACGTACACACCAATTACCGATGTGCATCACCTAATGACATATTAAGTGACGTTTACACCAGGTTTTTTTAAGGGGGGGGAGGGTTTTTTGCTAATCGACCTAAGGAGAACTGTTGAAGACACACCAACGTAACACTATCGATTTTTTTTAAAGGTGTGTGGTGATGTGAGCTCTGCTGTCGCTTTTAAATGTACTGTATGTGGCGCGGAGGAACCTAGCTGCTTATCAACACATCTCATATACACATACACACATACACATATACACATACACACATACACAAGGATGATGCCGTGATTTTTTTTTTTTGATGTCCCACATATTTTATCTTTGGGGGATCTAATAGGTATTCCTCCTCCTCTGTGGTATTGATGGTAGTGGATGTGGTTATTGAGTGGTGATGGTAGAGTGATAGTTTATTGGTGTGTCAGAATGCGAAGGTTTTAAACATGACTTACAAACATACTAACAAAGGTGTACTATTCCCCCCGGCCCGCCCTTACCCCTAACCATTCCGTATACGTGATGGTGGTGGTTGATTATAATATATAGATGGTGGTAGATAGTTGATTGTGGTAGTGATGGATCATGGTGATATGTGGTGTTGGTGAAGCGAGGGAACTACATCACGTGGGAACGGTGGAATGACGGGCGGGCTACAGAACTGTATGTGTGTGTGTGTGTGTGTGTGTGTGTGTTTATTGTGTGTGTGTGTGTGTGTGTGTGTAATGGCACCAGGAAGAGGTAATGTGTGGCACTAGTGAGTATTGGCCCGAGTAGATCTGGGTGGAGGTGTTCTGTTGCCTAGTCTCTCACACCACCTGTCTACACCAGGTCCTTTCTATCTCATACCTGGTCCTGGGATGAGTGGGTCCTCCCTTCTACCTTACTCTTGTTTGCACTGCTGTCTGAGGAAGATCCCGTGGCCCTGCTGGTGCTGGCTTGGGGAGGGGAGCTGCTGGCTGAGGAAGGGTGTGAGGTAGAGGGGGGGCTGCTGGGTGGGAAGGCGTGTGTGGGGCTGCTGGCTGTGAGGAAGGGGTGTGTGTGAGGTAGGGGAGGGGACTGCTGGTTAAAGGAGGCTGCATTCTCTAGAGGCAGAGGAGCGAGAGTTTAGGGGTTGAGGGCTACTGGGGTGAGGGAGAGCTGTGGGCAGGTGGATGCTATAGACTGAAGGCCGCTGATGAAGGCTGGGAAGCTCTAGAGGGAGGAAAGGGGGCCTGGGGGCTTGGTTCTTGGGAGGTGGAGGATGGGTAGAGGGGGCTGGTGGGCGCGAGATGCAGGAAGGCTGGATTGGAAAGCTCATGAAGGAGGGAGGGATGGAGGCAGGGCTGTAGGTCGGGGCCGGACACACACACACACACACACACACACACACACACACACACACACACACACACACACACACACACACCACCTCTCTCCTCCTTCACCGCCGCCTCCTGACACCTTTTACGGGATGTAGAAGTTATGGCGGTTCACTTTATGGATCGTATTCTCTCTATGAGTCTCTTTATTTATGTTTTCTGAAGGAGGATACTGTTACCCCTAAATGTTCAACACTTACATTATGTTTATATACGTGTTAGGTTAGGTTAGGGTTCATCTCAAGTGTGTGTGTGTGTGTGTGTGTGTGTGTGTGTGTGTGTGTGTGTGTGTGTGTGTGTGTGTGTGTGTGTGTGTGTGTGTTTGTGTGTGTGTGTGTGTGTGTGTGTGTGTGTGTGTGTGTGTGTGTGTGTGTGTGTGTGTGTGTGTGTGTGTGTGTGTTCCTGTCATGATCAGCAATATTCTGTTATTATTTAGAAACACTTCGTAGGTCATAAACAATGTTTTTCTTATTAACCATCATTCACACACACACACACACACTCTCCTCTCTCTCTCTCTCTCTCTCTCTCTCTCTCTCTCTCTCTCTCTCTCTCTCTCTCTCTCTCTCTCTCTCTCTCTCTCTCTCTCTCAAAACCCGTCAATATTCTGTTCATCGAATTACCGAGGTATTGTATCCAACCCTCCTTCACCGCCCTCGTCGGTTGTAACTCCATTGGAATATGGAATTTATACGAGGGAGCGACGGTAGGGTGGGGTCGGGTGGGGTGCGGTAGTGGTGTGGGGGTCGTGGTGGGGTGGGGTGGGGTCTAGGGAAAGCTGGTGCCAGGATATCCGTTGACTAATGGCACAGGTAGATGGGACGGCGGCGGGTGGGCAGGATACAAACAGGTAATGGTGAGCAGGTGGTGGGCAGGAACAGGTAAAAACATGATTGGGTGGGTGGGTGGGCAAAAATGGTGGGTAGGTGGTGACCAGGCACAAGGATAAGTTGGTGTCAGGAGTAAGTGAAACGTGGGTGGGTGTGACCGTAGATTTTCACGATTACGGGGACTTCAGATATTTTGTTAACCAGTTGTTTTAGATAGATAATTGTGTAATGGGTCTTTAGTTAAGTAGATGAGTAAGAAGTAGATTAATAGAAAGGCAGAATAGTAGAATATGTTGATTGGTAAATAAATAGGCATATATGTAGTTAGGAAGATAGATGATGGGATGACTATGGAAATTGATAGTTAAGTGGGTAGAAGGAAATATAGGTAATCTTAAGGTAAACAATATGTAGATTATTTCGTAGATGATAAATTGAGTATGGTGATTAGTAGTTAGACAGGTGTGTCGATAGGTAGATTGAGAAAATATGTAGATTAGGTACATGTGTTACAGGTAATTAGAACTGGGTGTTTGATATTAGTGAAATAATAATAATAATAATAATAATAATAATAATAATAATAATATTAATAATAAGTGATGTGTTTGGTGTGTGCGTGTGTGTGTTGTAGGCCTGTTGTTGTTGTGCTTCGCCTGACGTTGATAAAGGCACTAGTTTCGCCAGGCAGTCAACCAGCAGCCACCAGTCCAATTATATACTCCTACGCATGATTTTTGTAAGCATGTGTGTTGAATCACCTAATTTAATTATATACTCCTACGCATGATTTTTGTAAGCATGTGTGTTGAATCACCTAATTTATGTGTCTTATGCTTTTTGGGGGGAGGGGGTATTTGTGTTTGGATTATAGGTTTTTTTTTAATATATTATTTGTTATTTTTCTGGAGTTTGTAGGTTTTTATTATTTTATTTGGTATTATTTTTATTTTTATATTTTTTCCTAATTTATATATTTTTTTTACCTTTTTTCTTGTAATATCGTACACGTGTGTAATTTGATGGAGGTAGGGTTACTTTTGGAGGTCTTGGGTCAAAGGTCAGGGGATCAAAAGGTCACGAGAACTAGTTAATTGACCTTTGAACTGAGGGGTAAGTAGATTTATCGTCACCAATACTGCAGTGGGATTTCTAAAAGACGTTACTTGTACACACCCCAGTGTTGCCTTATGGGGTTATAGAGGAATTAAATGAAGGGGCAATTTTTTTTTAACGTCGTTTTTTTTTAACTTTTGTCGTGTTGGTGAAAGTTTGTTCGCAGGATTGAGTAATAAAATATATAAAAGTGTTGTATGTATGTAATAAAAACGACTTTTATTTATTTTTGGTTTTTGTTTGATGACTTTGTGATGTAGGGAGGGTGACAGGAAAAAGCTGTGATCTTTTCTTTGATGTTTGAGTGTGATTTTTTTTTCCTTTTCGTCTCGACCGTGTGAACTTTTTTTTTTTAATTTCTGGCTGTGAATTTTTTTTTTGTTTTTTTACGTGTGTGTGTGTGTGTGTGTGTGTGTGTGTGTGTGTGTGTGTGTGTGTTTGTGTGTATGTGTGTGTGTGTGTGTTAGATTGTGTTATTTTTTTGTTCCGTAAGTATTAATTTATATAACTTTTTTGCCTTTATGGTTTTTGAGGGATGATTTTTTTTTACCACAAGATGTCATTGTATTTTAATTTTAGTTTTTATTGTCATATTTTACCCAGTTTTTCTCTCGTTCTAGTTATTATTTTGTGAATTTGTGGGTGGGATTTTATTCACCATTATTTAGTCCCGTTGTTGTAGGGATTTTGTTTTATTTTTTTGTTTGCGATTTTTTTTTATTATTGTTTTGTTTTTGTTTCCTTGTGATACCACCATTAACTTAACAACTTCAACATATATAAATAAATTGTGTTGTTTTCGGTATTTACAAATTTGTTGTTTTCGGTATTTACAATTGTCTTCTTGGACCAGCGTAAAAAGTTAAATTTATTCATTAAAATTTGTTATATGATTAAATGTTGTCTCTCCTGGCTGGGTCCGGCAAATGTTGAATTATTAATGTAAAAAAAAAATTATTAGAGATTGTAAAAGTTTTTCTTGATATTTTTTACTCCATCACCAACCCGTATGTGCCAACGTAAATGTAACTTGATTTTAAAAGGCGTATAGTGTGTGTGTGTATGTGTGTGTGTGTGTGTGTGTGTGTGTGTGAGTGAGAGAGATAGATAAGTATTTGTGGTTTGCGACAAATATTTCTTCATCGGTGTTTTATTTCACGTTATAAATAGTTCACTCAGGTTCCATTTGTCACTATCAGCAAGTTTCCGACAGTTACGTCACCGAGCGGGAGTCGTGTGAAGACGCCGCCGATGGAGTAGTATTTTTTCTTTCTTTTTTTTCTTTTACAGCGATGACAATTTTATTTTTGTATTATTTTCAATAGTTGGTATAAATAGTTTCGTTAGTGGTGTTCCTTCCTCCTCGTTTAGCGGTAATAAGATATCGACAGGTATGACGAATCTTTATTTTTTTTTACTGTGTAGTGGTTTTGAACTGATGTTTTGATATCTTAATGATGGACGTCTCTCTCTCTCTCTCTCTCTCTCTCTCTCTCTCTCTCTCTCTCTCTCTCTCTCTCTCTCTCTCTCTCTCTCTCTCTCTCTCTAAACCTAACGTAACCAGACTAACCCCAAACATCATCTGTCAACACCGCCGGCACTACACTCGTCCTTGTCCTAATTGGCTCAAATTTTAATGGGACCCAAGACATATTTATCCTAATAATTAATAATGGTGTCCTAATTATTATTAACCCAAGTGCTAATAGGGTCCAGTCCTAATTGGGTCAAGAACTGATGGGACTTCACCCCTAATTAGCTAGAGTGCTTAATGGGGCTTCATACTTAATGGTGCTCACTCATAACGCTCTAACCTTAATGGGTCCTTATCCAAATGGACAGTAGTTATAATGGTTCCCACTCATCCACAAACAGTTGATAACTTTCCGTCCGTTTCTCTCTCTCTCTCTCTCTCTCTCTCTCTCTCTCTCTCTCTCTCTCTCTCTCTCTCTCTCTCTCTCTCTCTCTGTTTGCTAGCCTTGTTTGTTTGTTTGTTTTGCTTAATTGCATATGGAGTATTATTTAATCTCTTATGCCTTTGTTTTTTTAAGCTTGTTTACATGTATTAACAACCTTGTTTATTCGTTGTTATGTTTTGGTTTGTTTGGTTTGGGATAATTTTTTGTTATTTTGTTTGCCTAAATGACTGTTTGTTTTAGCCTGTTTACTTCATTAACGATATTTTGTTATTTGTGTTTGTTTGTTTATATGAACCTGTTTTGTTGGGTTTATTTGATGTTGTTTGCCTTTTCTGGTTGTTTTCCGGAGTCTCTTATTACCGTGTTTGCTTCTCTTGTTTATTTAATTAAGTTTTCTTTGATCTTGTTTGTCTAATCACGGTTGTTTGTAATTAGTTTTACCATGTTGGTTGTGATAGAGTTATTTATTCGTGCTGTATTTTCATTGTTTGCCTTATCCGTGTTTTTTTTTTTACTTTATTAACCTTATTCATCGTTTTTTTACCTTGTTTGCCTTATCAATGTTGTTTATCCATGACTTTTCTGCCTTGTTTACCGTATCAATGTTGTTTATCCATGTCCTCTCTGCCTTGTTTGCCGTATCAGCGTTGTTTACGTGCGCGTGTTTACCTCTGGCCGCTGTGGGTAGGTTTCCTTTCCAGAGTTGAATGGTGTGGTGATTACTAGAATAAATTGGGTTAGTTGTGGGAAGGTGCAATGTGGTGGGGTGAGAGATGGTGAAAGTAAAGGGAATGGGAGAGGTAGTAAAAGGTAAAGAGTGATAGTGAAAGTGAAGGGGAGAAGGAGAGATGGTGAAAGTGAAGGGGAGAAGGAGAGATGGTGAAAGTGAAGGGGACAGGTAGAGGTGATGAGAATAAAAGGGAAAATGAGAGTTGGTGAAAGTAATATTGTCAGGGTCGCTGACACACACACACACACACACACACACACACACACACATCACTTATGTTACTTGTATATTATTTATAATTCGAAACCCATTCCCCAAATATGTAACTGTATATTTTCAGCCTTCTGGCTGCCAAGCTCTTTCAATAAACCGTTAATTATTATTATTATTATTATTATTATTATTATTATTATTACTACACACACCTGTTGACATCTGTACAGCATAATGGTTACGTGTTTTTATTAATTAATTTATATATTTTATTTGTTAACTAATAATCACACAGATTATACAAACGAAATGTGTTTTATCAGGTTATAGAATTACTGTCTTATCTGCCTTCCTCCTCCTCCCACCTCAACCCACCTCCACCACACCAGCCTACCTCTACAACCACCCTAGTCCTTCTCCTCCATCACAGCCTACCTCAACCACCCCAGCCTCCCCCTCCCCACCACGACGCTAGCATCCCCAGTACAGCTGTGACCTGCACCTCTGACCTACACCCAGCGAAATTAAATTAGCTCTTCTCTGGCCAACACCCAGATGTCCTGCCATGTTACCATTAAAGTGTGTCCGTGTGTAGTTTGTTCACACACACACACACACACACACACACACACACACACACACACACACGAATAATTACACTTGGCTGGGCATGTGTAAATTAGCATAAAGAATAAACACAAGTGCCAAGTGCCCCCCCCCCAACAATAACGCTCCTAATCTTGTTTACTAATGCTTTAATCCGTGACCTGGCTATAACAATCTGAATATATGACATTTTCCTAACCTGACCTGACCTAACCTAACCTGTGCTCCTTATGTATATATATATTAAAAGCAGCTTTGTATATGACATTTGCTATTGATTTATTTTATTTTTGCGTCTGTCTGTCTGTCTGTCTGTCTGTCTGTCTGTCTGTCTAATGGAAGGTACCGTAAGCTCGCTATATGTTTGTACTCTAGGCGATTAATGATTAATGATTGCATGGCTACATAATGTGTTTTATATTTAGTTATTACTGAAGATTCGGGTAAAGGGAACATTGACCATCTCTTGCCTGAAATTAATTGCTACTTGACCGAGGCTAATTGTCCCTCAGGTTGTATTGAAGAGAGAGAGAGAGAGAGAGCCTTGTGGGTGTGCGTGATGGCGCGTGTGGTATATGGACGTAACCTCAAGTCCAAGGGTGTGGCCTAAGCTTTGGTGTGAAGTATATTCTGGTTATGTACTAGGGCAAAGTGGGGGGGTGAGAGTGAGGAGGAAAGAGAGTGGGGAGTGAGAAAGAGAGATAGAGAGAACTGCCTACTGGTTGTCATAGCGTGGTGCATAGTCGAGGGGTCTTGAAGCTCCGTGTTTAGAGAGTTACTGACAGGAAGGAGGAGGAAGAGACAGAGGGAAGGAGGAGGAGGCAGAAGGGTAAGAGGGAGGGAGAGGGAAGGAGCAGCAGGAAGTGGGTAAGGAGGAGCAGGAAGAGGAAGGGACTTTGCAGCAGGAGGGGAAAAGAGAGGGATGCTTGGAAGGGGGAGAAAGAGAGGTGCTTCTTACGAGGGAGAGGAGAAGGTGCTGTTGGCACGGGAGGGGGAGGAGCAAGGGGAAGGTTGAAGAATAGGAGTTAGTCAGACAGGGAGAGGGGAGGGGAGCGAGTCGCTTGTCACGAGGGGAGAAAAGGAAAGGGAGAAAGGTTGTCAGAGAGAGAGAGAGAGTGCCCATGTTTTTTGTTTGTTTTATATATTTCCTTATTTTTATTTTCTCCTCTTCAGGGAAAATGGGGAGGGGAGGAAGGGATTGGAGGGAGGAGAAGGAGCAGTAGAGAGGAGGAGAATGGAGGAGCAGGAGGAGACAGAAGGAGGGATGTGAAGGAGGAGGAAGAGAAATAGAGATGAGAAGGAAGGAATTTTATCACCGCCTCTTACTGTATCTCTCACCGCCTTAGGTAATGTTATGTAGATCAAGTTTTATCACAAGCCAAGAGCCCTCTCCCCTCTCCTCCTCTCCCTCCCCCCGCTGTCCTACCCCCTTCATGTACCATTTACGAGGGACATAAAACACTACTTACGGTTGTTGACATGGTTGACTACAGCAAACCCCTATACCTTATATTCATATTGTATTTGGTATTTTTTTTCATCCATATTGTATGTAATTTTATCCTGAATTAAATCCCGAAGAAGAGGATTTTGTGGGATTTATAGTAGAGTTACATTAGTGTTATGGGCGATTAATGGGATTTAGGAGCCTTTAAGGGATTTAGGACTGGAATGCCCTTGAATGGGGATTTGGAATGATAAGTGGAATAATATGGATTGGAATGACTTCATGGGAATTTGGAATGACAAATGGAAGACAAATAGAGTGGAATGTTAGTCGAGGGATTGGGATGTCATACAAGAGATTAGAACGTTCATTAACGATTCCAGATGAGGGATTTGGCATGTTAACGTCGGGATTAGGGATGCCAGCTTAGTAAGGGACTGGACTACCTTCATCCTTCAGGGTACAGTGTGTGATGAGAGAGGCAGCCTCTTCCCTCTCTCTCTCTCTCTCCACTCTCCCTTTACTCTACCATTCTCCCTTCCCCTTCCCCCTCCCCACCCCCCCCCTTGTACACCAGACCCCACTGCCGAGTGATTTAATAGATGGAAGCAATTTCGAGTTAACAATTGTTTGGGTGTAGCGGTGGAAGCTTGTCCCCCGCTCCCCCTCTAACCCCTCCTCTTCACCTTCCTTCCCTCCTCTGACCTCCCTCCTCTTCCTGACCCCCTCCCTCTTCCTGACCCCCTCCCTCTTCCTGACCCCCACCCCTCTTCCCCTGCCACTTCTGCCCCTCCCCCTTGCCACACCCCCTTCTCCCTCCTCATTCGCAGGGGCCCACCACCCATTACCCACTTAACGCCAAAGTTTCCGACAGCGTTAAAATAAATTTGGCGGTGTGTACGTGGTGGGCATCTGATGGTGGGTGGGCCGGTGGGTGGGTTGGTGGGTTAGGTAGTGTAGTGGGTAGTTAAGGTAGTGTAGTGGGTGGTTAAGGTAGTGTAGTGGGTGATTGACGGATTATTATTATTATTATTATTATTATTATTATTATTATTATTATTATTATTATTATTATTATTATTATTATTATTATTATTATGATATCTTATGAAAATTGATAACTAAACTTCATCTTTATTATATATTTTTCTGGTTGTTTTTTTATGATGTGTTAGGTTAGGTTAGGTTAGGTTAGGTTAGGTTAGATTAGATTAGGTTTGGTTAGGTTAGGTTTGGTTATGGTGGGGTGATAACTTTACACTAATAAGTATTTACTAGTTTTATATATAGATCTTATATATAGATTTCCACTGTTGACTACGTTATATACGGTATATAAACAACTTTCTTTAGCACTTATTGAGTATTATGGTCCAGTTGAAATTGAATAGACCATCTGTGTAATTGTGGGTGGGTGGGTGTGTGTGTGTGTGTGTGTGGGTTGATGAGTTAGACGAGTGGGTGGGTGGATTGATGGGTGTGTGGGTGTGGTAGAATGACTACGTTTGTGTGTGTGTGTCATATGTACACACACACACACACACGTTATTCCAAGCAGTGTACCGTAAGCTTATAAAATTTCAAGAGTTTTATCATCCACGCCCGGGTAATTTTTCAACCGCCGTGTAATAAAATTTGGTTAAAATTTCTCTTGGATGTTGTGTGTGTGTGTGTGTGTGTGTGTGTGTGTGTGTGTGTGTGTGTGTGTGTGTTTGTGTGTGTGTGTGTGTTTTGATTTTTTGCGTCGATGGATAATTCTGTATTTTTTCCCTACAATGAGACGAATTCCTTATAGTATTATTTATCCCTCCCTCCCTCCCTACTTCCCTCCCTCCCTACTTCCCTCCCTCCCTACTTCCCTCCCTCCCTAAGACAGTAAGAACGGTATATTGACCAAACTTCCCTCAACAACTCTTACATCCAAACTCCTAGACCAGGGTTAAGTTTTTTAGGTCACATGTCAAAGGTCAAAAGGTCACCTGTTGGAGTTTGGTATTTTGATGAAAATTTGTGAGCAGGGTTAAGGGGGAGTGTGATTATTAAAAAAGGTTTGGATTTCTCAAGGCTTCATTGATACTTAACTAGTGAAGGTGTGTCTCGTAAACAAATACAGTGTTTTTTTTTTTCGTTCTCTGTTTCCAATATGGCATGGATGAGTTTGTACTTATTGAAACATATTCTTGATATTGATTGTAAATTAATGGTAACAAATAATCGTAAGAACTGATTGTTATTTGTTAGTGGAAGAATTAATTATATTTATAAGTAAAAAGTCAAAGGATCTTGTGTCCATCTTTTGACTTCATCTTGTTCTTGCTAATTAAAGATAAATTGTAAGGAAAGAGGAACTTGTACACATAACACTCCAGGTGTGGCCCTAAGTCCTAATTCATCATCTGGGGGGGAGAGATGTAGCCTAATAAAAGTCAGGTCAGGCGAGAGGTACCTCACCTTATTACTCAGGTTAATTAACTTACCTGTGAGGGCAAAATCCAGTTTCACCTCCCACGCTCAAGATGTAACTTCTTAGTTCAACCACCGGGAGGGAAAGTTTGACCTAAAATATGGCTTTTATCACTGAAGCTTGTTAGAGTTTGTTAGAGTAGTTAGTGAGGCGGTGATAGAGGCTGGTTAACGGTGCTCATTAGATTAGTTAAATAATTTTGTATCAGAGCTTGAGGTGGGATGGGGAGGGGGGGGTGGTTGGTGTGTATAAGCGTCTGTCTAGTTAAAGGTGGGTGTGGCTTGGGTGTGGCTTGGGTGGGGTGTCTACGGGGTGTGTTTATAGTGAGTATTTTAAGGGTGTCTGTGTCTCTGGGGATCCGGTCAATATGGCGGTCAAACTCGTGCTGTTGCTGCAGTCGGTCTCTCTAAGGAGCATGACTCACATATGCTCAGTAATCATGGTTCGGACTCTGGTTCACTGACTCCGAGATATATATTTTTTTATTGTGAGTAATTCAAAATGGCCGCGAAACCCATCAAACCATTTTTTTTATTTAAAATGGCCGCCAGCTGATCATCCCAGCATATTTTTTTTGTGATTTTGAGATGACCGGTAAAATCACCTAACCTAACCTAATATAAACATTCTGATGATAGTTTAGCTAAATTAAAATGGCCGCCGGCCCTGACTACCAATTAGGTCTACTGTACCAAAGTTTAACAGTGAGGGGACGATTGGTTTGGGAGGAGGAATATTTTTCAATATTTTTTCAGAATTGATTGTTTGTGTAATAAATCTTCGTCCATTGAACTATATATATATATATTTTTTTTAATTATATATACACACTAGTTCCAATAACTTCCAATCGCCATGTGAAGTTTTTGTTGTAGATGAAAAGAGGGACAAGTATAGCGGAAAAAGATCTAATAATGATTTGAAACACTTAATAACAGTTACTAAATTCAGTAAGTAATTCATCTCCTTTCTAATGATTTAAGGGAGAGACAGAGAGAGATTAATAGAGACACATAAGGATAAAGAGAGAGAGATAAAGTTACGAGATATTTATACTAGCTGAAGTCAAGGTTAGCAACACAACAAAAAGTTTTAGCAAAAATTGGAAAACATTATGAGAAAATAGCCTGAACGTTTGCAAAATAGGATAAAAAAAAGTTCGCAAGACTAGAAAAAAGTCAGAAAATTGGGAAAACTTTATCAAAAATAGGAAAACGTTTTAGTACAAATGGGAAAAGGTTAGAAAAATAGGATAGCGTGAGTACAAATAGAGACAATCGTTACTAAGCACAGAAAACGTCTGGAAAATAGGAAAACATTTTAGTACAAATAGGACAACTTTAATATAAATAGGAAAAAACGTCAGGAAAATAGGAAAACGTTAACGATGAGCCAGTCTCCAGGTCTCGCTCTAAATAAATAAAAAGAATTAATGTGCCACTTTTTATATCATTGTGGAAATTTATAGATATATAAATTCCAAAACTAAGTGTTAATGGAAAGAATCTTGTGAAAATTTATATATAATGTTTCTTTCAGATTACTTCAAAAGAATTTATATATGTATTGTCTTGTAATTTAAAGGAAACTGCTTTTGTGAGATTTACAAAAATTAAAAAATCTGTATATTTCAGTTAAAAGGTCAAATATAACATCTAAAATTAAACGTGAAATGAAAAAAAATATATATCCTAAAAAAAAATGAAAAAAATAACGTGAAATTAAGAGAAAAAACCCCGGAAATAAAACATAAGAAATAACGTGAAATCAATAAAAATCACGTTAAAAAAATACCATATATGTAACATGTTTTAAAGACACATTAAAACGTATAGAAATTTATACATACAAATATACATTATATCCCCGTGTGTGTGTGTGTGTGTGTGTGTGTGTGTGTGTGTCTGTGTGTCTGTGTGTGTGTGTGTGTGTGTGTGTCTGTGTGTGTGTGTGTGTGTTTGTGTGTGTGTCTGTGTGTGTGTGTGTGTGTGTTTGTGTGTGTGTGTGTGTGTGTGTGTGTGTGTGTGTGTGTGTGTGTTAGTCCTAGTGAAATATTAGATTAAAATATGCGATGCGAGTCAAATATAATTTTAAGTATAATATAAAGTTCTTATAACTTAATATAACTCATATGTAACTCGGATGTGTTCTGCTTGGCTTGTCTTGCTTAGTCCTTCATCCTTCTCTCTCCTTTATTCTTTCTTTCTTCTCCTTCCTTTCCTTTTCTTCCTTCCTCCTCTTCATTCCCCCTCCCTCTTTTCTTCTTCCTTCCCCTCTTCCTCGTCTTCCTCCACCTCTTCCTCCTTCCTCATCCTGTGTTCCTGTATCCATCTCTATTTGTGCATTTCTCTATCCGTCTGTTTGTGTCTTCCGTCCGTTTGTCCGTCCGTCAATCCGTCCGTTTGTCTGTCCGTCCATCCGTCTGTGTGTCTGTCTGTTCTCATTTATTTACGATCGTGAGTGAATATTTTTGTTGTTTATATCAATTTAACTTTTTATTTACTTTTGTTTACATCCGTTGACCCCCCACCCCTTGTTTACCGTTTTCCTGTTTACACCTGTTGTCCTCCGTCATCTGTTATTTTGTTTACACCATTTAATAAATTCTTGTTTACATTATCTCATCGTGTTTATTATATGCTGTATCATCTTGTTTTCTTTTTCCTTGTTTGCTCTACTTTTTATTCCATTATCTTCTCCTCCTTTCTTATCATCCGTATCTTTGTTTGTCTCGTTTTAATCATCAGGTTTTGTTGCGTGTTTTCTCTTTGTTATTGCATGTTTTCTGTTCCTTTGTTTATTGTAGGTTATTGTTATTCTCTCGTTCGTTATTATTGGGGTTATTTTATTATCCTCGTGTATATAATTCATTCTTTATCATAGTGTGTTAGTGATTTGTTGTTATTTTTTTGCGTTATTGGTGATTATCTCTGACTACTGTATATCCCTTTTCTTTATTGTTTAGTGATTTATTATTAGTCTTCGTTATTTCTTGTTTCCTTTTATTCATTATGTCTATGTTTACTTTTATTCAGCTGTGTTATTAATAATCTTTGTGTTGATGTTATTACTCGTTATTGCTTGTTTTGTTATTATTATCTGTCAGGGAGTTATCTTTGTTGTTGTTATTTTGTTCGTTATTGCTTGTTATACTGTTGTTATCTGTGGTTTGTTGTTATTATCGTTTGCTTATGGTGTTATTTTGGGTTATTGCTCGTTATTCCGTCACCTTGTGGGGAATAAGAGTGTACTTGAACCTGGACTTGTACTTGAACCTGGACTTGTAATTTATACTTGTACTTATCAACTTAAATACCTGTTCCTATGTACCTACACACTTACACCTGTGTTGCTACTTGGAAACTTTAATTATACCTGTACTGTTTCGTTCACACACACACACACACACACACACACGAAGAAATTAAAGGAAATATAAAAATAATAGTAAAAAAAATGCCACAAATAGGAGAGAGAGAATAAGAAGAAATGTGTAAGATGGAGATGGCAGAGAGTACAGAAAGAGGAAGAAAGACGGAGAAAGAGGGGAAGGGAGATGAGGGGCAGGCAGGTGGGGGAGGTGTGGAGTGGTCGTGATAGATCAGGTCCATCAGTGCCTCTCCCACTTTGTGTGTGTGTCCTCCTCACTCTCCAACACACACACACACACACACACACACACACACACACACACACACACACACACACACACACACACACACACACACAGCACATTATTCTCTATTTTTATCATGAAATATCTCAGATTTACGATAAGAAAAAGGTGCGTAAAAGGCGAATAAAATGTCAGATTTACGTTATAACTGGGGCGTAAAAATGCCTTAAATATACTGTATGAAATGGGGTTTTTAGATTCATCCCCTATCCCTTTCATTCCACCTTTTCAATTCGCCCTTCACTTCCACCCTTCCCATCTACCCTTCCCTTCTACCCTTTCTATTCTCCCTTCCATTCCACCCCTCCCGTTCCCTACCTCCCTTACTTTTCTCCCTTTCCCTTCCTCCCTTCCCTTCCACTCCCTCCCTCGAGAACGTGATCTAATTTAGGTAAAGTATCGGTGGGTATTTGGCACCATTTAGGGCGACTGTTCTGTCTTTTGCCATGGTTCAATTAAGTTGGTCAAGGTGTCTTCTCTTATCTTGTACCTAGGGAGAGTTGGGGGCTGGGAGAGGGAGTGAGGGGGCTGGGAGAGGGTGAGGCACTGGGAGAGAGGTGAGGGGCTGGGAGGGAGTGAGGGGACTGGGAGAGGGTGAGGGGCTGGGAGAGAAGGGAGTGAGGGGCTGGGAGAGGGAGTGAGGGGGTGGATGGGGTGAAGGGGAGCTCGGGGCTGCTTGAGTAATCGGGTAGTGAGGGAGAGGGGAGAGAAAATGAGGGGGAGTGAGAGTTTAACGTAAGTACCTCTTTAAAGATTTTCAGAGCCTTGTGTGTCAGTGTCTTTCCCAGCCAGTGAGAGTCACCCTCACTTCTTCACTTCTCACCCCAACCACTCCCTCTCACTCCCTACCACTCCCTCTTTCACCCCTACCACTGCCCTCCTCCCCCCCTGCACTCCCTCTCACCCCCCACTACCTCCTCACCCACCACTCCCTCTACCCCACTCCTCACCCCTACCCTCCCTCTCTCACCCCTACCCTCCTCTCACCCCTACCACTCCCTCTCACCCCTCCCCACTCCCTCTCACCCCCATACCACTACCTCTCACCCCCCAACCTCCCTCTCCTCCCCTACCACTCCCTCTACCCCCCTACCCACTCCCCTCTCACCCCTACCCTCCCCTCTGCCCCAACCCTCCCTCTCACCCCCCTACCCTACCTCTCCCCACCCCTACCTACCTCTTACCCCTACCCTCCCCTCTCCCCCCAACCCTCCCCTCTCATCCCAACCACTCCCCTCTCCCCCCCAACCACTCCCTCTCACCCCTACACTCCCTCTCACCCCCCCAACCTCCTACCCTCACCCCTCCATCTACCACTCACCCCCCTCACTTAACCTCCATCTCTCAATTCCACTTTTCCTTCAATTTTTACCTCCACTTTCCTCACCTCTCACTTCAACTCCCTTCACCTCTCGCCTCCACTCTCCTCACCTCTCACTTGAAGGGAAGGATGAGAGGTGATTAATACACTGACCAATAAATATTATAATGGTGTATGTATGTATGTATGTATGTATGTATGTATGTATGTATGTTATGTGAGAAGGGGCACTTAGGGTGGGAAACAGAAACGACCTTATGACCACCAACAGAAGAGGTCAAGGTTGAAGGTCACTTAGCCAAAGGTCACTAGGCCGCCTTTAAGCTAACACCCTCAGACTTTTAGCACACACTCTGACCTTCACTGCTAACTGGACTTGATTGACTTAGTGTGAGTGTGTTGTAAGGTTCTCGCTAAGTGTATTCCTGGC
>NW_024753611.1:0-55000 GCF_018991925.1 Homarus americanus | reverse complement strand
TAGTATACTGATCTGTTGATAGTGTGCTGTTGTGGTGAAATGCTAGTGTGGTAGTGGTGGTAGTGTGATGGTGGTGTGGTGCCTGTGGTGTGGTGCTGTAGTTTAGTGGTATGGTAGTGTTGGGAAGCTCGGCAACGCTCCTCCTCTGGGTGTGTAGTAAATGTTCTCCACACTGCTGTTAGACGTGGCAGCATCGTTTTGGATTTGGCTGAGGTAGCTCGTGTGTGTGTGTGTGTGTGTGTGTGTGTGTGTGTGTGTGTGTGTGTCCTTTTCCCTCCTTTTCCTCTTTCCATCATCAATTTTATTTCTTCCTCTTCTTATCTTCACCATCTTTTCTCCCTCTTCCCATCTTCACCACCAGTCTTTCTCCCTTCCCTTGCCCATCGTCACCTCCACTTCCTCCTCTAACGTAGAAGAGGTGAACGATAGTGAGAATGAAAGCTTAAACCCGGTGGCTCTTTGCTGGCCCTCCTTATTCTTCTCATTCTAAGGAGGTGGAAGAAGAGGAGGAAGAGGAGAATGATGTGGAGGAAGAGGAGTCGGATGATGTTGAAGAAGAGAAGGAAGCCGATGTCGAGGAAGAGGTAGGAGATTGATGGATAGGAGAAGCAGGAGGAGAATGGTGAGAATGGGGAGGAGGAAGAGGAGACCGGTGATGGGGAAGGGGGGGGGGGACTGGTGACAGAGAGGCGGATAAAAACAGAAGAGGCCCTAACCAAGAGACTGTGAAGGAGGAGGAGAGAGAGAGAGAGGAGAAGGAAGAAGAAGAATAGGAAACCGATGATAATAGATAATGAAGAGAATAATGATAACAGAGAGGAACAAGAGAATGAAAGAAAGCAGAAACAGTGGAGCGAAATGATGTAGGTGTTTAGTAATTGGGGTCTAGCAAGGGCGTTCGCTGGTGCCTCACTTATTTTTCTCTCTCGCTGGAAGAGGTTAATAGTGATAATGGGTTCTTGCTTTTAGCTTTTATTCGTGGCAATTACCGTGTTAGTTGGCCTTGGTGGGGGCGTCGTCGTGGCCTGGGTGAGAGGGGACACACACATGGCTGAGTTGTTATTATTAGTTTATATTCAACATACGAAGGTGGAGGTGGTGTTCTTTTCCTTGTTCTGTTTCTCTGCTCCCTCTACTTATTTTCATTTTCCTCCTTTACAATTATTCTTTTCTAACTTCATTTTCTTCTTCCTTCGTTATTTTCTTCCCTCTGTTATTAACCTCCTTCCGTTATCCTTCTGCTCTGTTCCTTCCTCTCCTCCTCATGTTCCTCCCCTCTTCTTCCTCCACCACCACCACCACCACCACCACCACCACCACCACCACCACCACCACCACCTCCTCCTCCACCACCACCACCACCACCACCACCACCACCACCACCACCACCACCACCACCACCACCACCACCACCACCACCACCACCACCACCACCACCACCTCATTCAACATCACGTTGCTGTGAAATAGCTTGACTAGTCTGGATAAAATTTTGTATATTGCTGCACCAGGACGAGACCTTCTGCAGTGGCTGTACAACTTCAACATTGGCCTCGCTAGACAAAAAAAAAATCCAAGAATGTTTGTATCTTTCCGGTTGCTGTACTACGGAGGTTCACATCCCAGTCCAGTGTGCTAGTGGTCAGTGCGTGTCCTGGAGGTAACTTAAGTATTCTTGTGTTATGACCTTAGGAGGTAAAAACCTTTAAAGAACTTAATGTTTTGTTTACATAATGCAGAGGTCTAGTTTATAGTCTCCCGGAAGTCATGTTTGGTAACTGCTTGTGTATCTCTTTGGCGGAATTGTTTTTCTCTTGCAGGTTCCTCCTCTCTTAACTGAAGAACCCTAACCTCCTTGAGTTGGCCTCTACTCCATCTCCTGTAGGAGGAGGAATGGGGGGGGAGAGGAGGTGCTAAGTTCATCTAAGTATCCATCACCAGAGCAGTTGTTAGCAATTCTAGCGCTTGTGAGAGACAGAGGAAAGAGATAATGAGTGGGTGAAGCAGTGAGATACATACGCTGAAGGTTGCCGCTTCACAAGTAACATAGTAAATGGTACCCATCTGAATGGCCTTTGTTCCCACTTCTTGACTCTGAGCTGTTTTTCCTGGATTTTTTTTTCTTTTAAGGCTTCGTGTTCTTGGCTCTGGGTTCTTGAATTTTTGTCTTGGGTTCTTAGGTCTTGACATCCTCCCCTCTGACTCGTGACTCTGTACACTGTCCATGAACGGAGGAATCTGTCAAGGGTAAGTTATGGTGGTCGTTAGGTATTAAGATATATATGTACTGTATATATTTTTTAAGTCGGGTGATGAACAGCAACTGAAGAATAGAACAAAAGTTAAAATGTAAGTAAATATGTTGGAATTTATCGCGCATTATAAACCCTTTAGAACATTTAACAGAGGGTAAGATTCTTTCTTTATTATGGACCTTGTTTACGTGGAGCCAACCCCTCACTCGCCCCTCCTCCAACACCACCCCTCACCCGTCCCCCCTCCAGCACCACCCCTCATTCACTCCAGCACCACCCCTCATCCACTCCTCTCTCATCCTCCTCCAGCACCACCTCCCCCCTCCTCCAGCACCACCCCTCACCCGTCCCTCCTCCACCAGCACCACCCCTCATCCACCCCTCCTCCAGCACCACCCCTCACCCGCCCCTGCTCCAACACCACCCCTTCCCCCATTACCTCGTCCTCCTTCCACTGGTAACACCATTAAAAGTAAGTCAGTGGTGTTGAAGGCAGCTTGGCTGAGTTTATATACGCCATAATGATGAGCGTATTGTATTTCTCTTGTCGTGCGAAGACTTGGTGAGGGAAGGCAGGTACGGTACGTCAGGGTGGGTGGAGGGAGGACGGGGGAGGGGGTATTGGTAATGAAATGGGAGTGGGGATGTGTAGGTGGAGATAGATGTGTTGGGGCAGGTGGGGGTTTTGGTGTAAGGTGGGGATTATAGGATAGGGTGGGAGTGCTGGGGGAGGATGGTGGAGTTGGTGATGGGATGAAATAGGAGATGGTAGGATGGAGTTACAGGAGATGGGGTTGGGTGAAGATGCTGGTGCAGGATGGGAGTATTTTCTTGGAGGTGTCATGGGTGAGTAATGGGTGTTAGGGTGGAGTGTGGCAGCTTTTTAACCCCTTCGCTACGGGGACACCGCTTTTAATCTTTTATATGGCTAATGCTAGACGATTTTATTCAGCTCAGAGGCGACCCTTTACACGAGGGGTTAGTAGACTACCTCCCCTGTGGACTAGGGGTGGAATGGGTAGTTGGGTGTGTTAGGCTGGATGGTGGAAGTGGCAGAGACGGTGGTTTAGGAGGAAAAAGGATACCATAAGGATGTATAAAAGAGTGAGTAGGACTGCTGTATCACCTACACCATATGTGCCGAATATGTCCCAACATTTCTATTCAGTCTCAGATTTTATATTTTTGTCTTCACTCCAGCCATTGAAATATCTTACCTGGTATTTATGTTACGAGGGGGGAGGGGGCTGCTCTTCATCCCTCTTCCCCATACTTACAGCTCGATCGATAGCCGAGTTTCCAGTGTATAAACATGATTACTTAGTCTGTTACTACCAGCAGCCGGCGAGCTACAATATGGTGACTGCTATAGCCTGGCTGATGAGGAGCCTTGTGTAGAAAATTGCCAGGTCCTCCCCCCCCTCCCTCCCGCCCCATGAAGACTTATTCCAAAGTGTCAGACTTGCGCACGTTCAGATCTAGCGCCGTGCCGAGCCCCTGCCAGCACCCCTGACCTCCTGCCCCAGTAACCTAGACTCCTCCGGCACACGTCTTCCCTGTTATATTTCCTGACCTTCCTTGCCATCTTCCCTGCCATATTTCTTTACATCATCCCTGCCATTTGACACTTTCCCTGACACCTTCCTTTCCACTTCCCCTGCCACCTTCCCTACCATTTTCCCTGATACCTTCCCTGACACCTTCCCTGCCATCTTTTCTGTCACCTTTCCTGTCAACTTTTATATCATGTATCCTACCACTTTCCCTAGCCCTTTCGCCTGATATGATACTTTCCCTGCCAACTTTCCTGACACTCTCTCTTGCCACCACTGCCACCATCCCTGCCACCATCAGTACCCGTGACCACAACAGCACAAACGTTGAGGGTTCCAGGGCCTGTATAATACATCAGGGGGAGTGTGTGTGGCCAGCCTGGAATATCTAGTGCGTGTGTGGCCACCAGAGTGAGAGGTGACATGTGAGAACTGACCCTCCCTCCCTCCTGTGTCCCCTCCCTCTTTCTGCCCTGTGTCCTCCCCCCCTCCCTCCCTCCCCCCCTCTCTCCCATCTCATGTGCTCCCTCCATCCCTCTCTTTCTCTCTCTTTCCCCTGTGCTCCTTCTCTCTGTCTTTCTCCCATGTGCTTCCTCCCTCTTACATTATCTCTCTTTTGTGTTGCTTTACTCTCTTTTTCCTTTGCTACTTGACTTCCTCTCTACCTCACTCATTGCTTCTACACCTTCCTGTTTCCCTCTCTTGCTCTCTTCCTCTTCGTCCTTTCTTCTTTTTTCCTTCCCTCGCTGCTTGCACCCTCCCTTTTCTCATCGTACTCTGTCTCACCCTCTCTTCCATCTCACCCTCTTTTTTTTTCCATCTCACCCTCCCTTCCATCTCACCCTCCCTTCCATCTCACCCTCTCTTCCATCTCACCCTCTCTTCCATCTCACCCTCCCTTCCA
Organism: Homarus americanus; assembly: GCF_018991925.1. Classification (NCBI taxonomy): domain Eukaryota; kingdom Metazoa; phylum Arthropoda; class Malacostraca; order Decapoda; family Nephropidae; genus Homarus; species Homarus americanus. The sequence continues at coordinate 50,288 of NW_024753611.1, read as the reverse complement.
TCTCACCCTCCCTTCCATCTCACCCTCTCTTCCATCTCACCCTCCCTTCTTTATCAACCTCTCTTCCGTTCCTTTCTTTCCCCCATATTCCTCAGTGTAAATCCCTCTCTCAGCCTAGGATATTCCACAAACTTTTCTCATTGAAAGGACGTGTGAGATGGAGCACTTGTGGTAGCAGGAGAGTAGACGGCTGACCCAGCTTATTTGGATGTAAAGCTTCGGGCACAGTTAGCTAGTCCGGTTAGGTCCACACCATCCCACCGCTGCCACCAATTTTAAGGATCCTAGGCTTCTCAGATCTTCTATAATCACACTGTAAGGCGCCTAATGCATCTCACATATATATTCATGCTGTAAGGATCATATTTTGCCATGCTTTATAAACATGTACTAGTTAGAAATTTTGTTTGGTTGGTGTACATATATATTAATAAAATATTTGCCATTAGGACTTCCCCAGATCCCACGAGATATTGTGTTAAAGCCGCGTCTACTAATTCCCAGCTGTCATATTTAACACATCTGCTTTATGCTACCACGACACACAGGTTCACCCTTATTACATTTCACTGGACCGACAGATTATATCAGTATTAAAAAGCTATCAGTTAGTAGAAGTGTGTAAAGGGAAGGGAGAGTTGTCAAGGTATCATTTCATTTTGTCTTTAACTCCCTTGAGGACGATGACTGACCCATTTGAGGACGATGACCTGTCTCCTTAAATACGATGACTGAACCTCCATATCTGCTCGACCAAACAATGGGTTAAACTCCCCTTCCCCTTTCTCCCCTTCCATATCCCATTTCTTCCCCATCCCCACCCCACCTCCTCCCTTTCTCCCTCCCTTCCCCATCCGACCCCTCCCCTTCCCCATCCGACCCCTCCCCTTCCCCATACCACCCCTCCCCTTCTCACCCCCTCCCTTTCCCCATCTCACCACCTCCCCGTCCCACCTCCTAAATCCCTTTCCCTTTCCTCCCTTCCCAACTTCTCTTCTGTTCCCTCCTACTCCCATCAATACTCGTCTTTGTCCACCCAGTAAAATTAGCAATCATGTGGGAAAGGTTTTAATTATTAGCACAAGCAAGATGACAGTTTTATCACTATATGGAAGATAATTATATTTTAGTCGTAAAACAATGATGACTTTAGGGAGGAACATGACTTATTATAGTAAAGAAAATGAATTAATTGGCCTTATGACTTATTAATACAAATCGATAATTAAGAAGGAAAACTATGAATTGATTTTAATATTGAACCCCATAACACTATTTCAGCATCATTTAAAGTAATTGAGTTTATATTTTTACTTCCATTTATTATACAGTTTATGGGATGGCGTCGTCTGGTTTAAATTTATCCATCTAACTGTCTGTCTGTCTGTCTGTCTGTCTGTCTGTCTGTCTGTCTGTCTGTCTGTCTGCTTATCATGTCCTTGTTGTCCTCAATTTGTCTTTAAGTCATCACACAAATTTAGATTAAGTTATGGCGTCCTGTTCAGGGTGTGGCTGTGTGATGCATCCAGTAGGTGTGGCTGCGTGATGCATCCAATGGGTGTGGCTGTGTGACAAGGTAGTGAATAACTTAATTGTGTTGTGTTGTGTTAGAAGCGTATGTATCTGTGCGTATGAGAGAGAGAGAGAGAGAGAGAGAGAGAGAGAGAGAGAGAGAGAGTGAGAGTCCTTACATCCTTAATGGCAATGGGGGGAGCTCACACACACACACACACACACACATATCTGTTAACCAATATTGATAGGATATAGCCTGAGGACATTGTGTGGGCGTTGTTGGCTGCCTGAGGGAGGAGAAAGCCACCGCCATCACCGCCTACAGGAGTATAGGGACCCCACAGGCAACTCCTACGTCATTCTCAGAGGAGTCATTTGTAAGATTAGCCTCGTAAGGATAAATGTGAAGGGGACGGTACAATAGTGGGTGGTGGTGGTGTTAGTAGTTGCGGTAGTGGGTGGCAGTGATAGTAGTGGGCTGGTGGTAGTTGTGGTAGTGGGTGGTGGTGATGGTAGTTGTGGATGGATCTAGAGATTAAATAAATACATTGATTCTGTGATCTATCTATCTATCTATCTATCTATCTATCTATCTACTTGTTACGTAATTGGCTCCCGTGCACCAACCATCCCTCCCTACCGTGCACCCTCCCCTACCCGTGCACCCGTCCTCTCTACATCCTCCCAGGGTGAATGGCTAATCCTGTGATGGGTAAGATTGGAGCATCGAATCGTGGGCGCTGCTGTCAGATATATTAAAGTATTCGAGGGGGAGAGACTTCAGTGAGGCAATCATATCTGGTCATTATTTATTCCGGGTACAGTTATCGACGAGTACAGTGGTTGCGTTACAGTTAGGGGATTACAGTGGTTGGGTTACAGTGGAGGATTACAATTTTTGATTTACAGTGGAGGATTACAGTGTTTGGATTACAGTAGTTGGATTACAGTAAATCATTTTAGAGGATTAAATGGGATTTATTATACAGTCTTAAGCAGGAGGGAGAGAGATTTAATGTGTTAATTTCACCAAGGGATTTATGAATGGGATTTAGTGGACGATTAATGCGATTAAATTTATTAGTCGAATTAAATTGTGAAGTTTATTGTTGTAGTTTATTTCATGTTATATGATAGATCCCTTCCCTTACCTACACCCCTCACTTCCGCCCCTCACCTCCACCCCTTACCTACACCCCTCACTTCCGCCCCTCACCTCCACCCCTTACCTACACCCCTCACTTCCGCCCTCACCTCCACCCCTCCGCCCCTCACCCATTACCGCTACCACTTACCTCCACCCCTCACCCTCACCTCCACCCCTCACTTCCACCCTCACCCATGCCCTCACTCCACCTCCTCACCTCACCTCCACCCCTCACCTTCTCACCTCTTCACCTCCACCCCTCCCTCCACCCCTCACCCCCACCTCCACCCCTCACCTCCACCGCTCACCAAACTTTGATAGCTTGTATGTCCTTATTCTTCTGTGGTTTCCTTTGTTCACCTTCGCTAATTGGCTTATTAATCTTCCCCTTTCTTCTTCTTCTTCTTCTCCTTCTTGTTGTTCTTCTTCTTGTTGTTCTTCTTGTTCTTCTTGTTCTTGTTCTTCTTCTTGTTCTTCTTCTTCTTCTTCTTCTCCTTCTCCTTCTCCTTCTCCTTCTCCTTCTCATTCTCATTCTCATTCTCATTCTTATTCTTATTCTTATTCTTCTTCTTCTTCCTAACGTTCACTTTTCCGCGTTTATTTCTTCTCGTCATTTTATTTTTGTTTTCATCTTTATTCAAATTTTCTTATGTTTCTTTACCTCTTTTGTCTCTTGTTTATCTGTTGTTGCCATTTTCTTTTTTTATTTCTTTAATTTTGTCCATAAGACTTTCGTATTTTGTTAAGAAGAGTTGTTGGGTTTAATACCAATCATACCAGGGAGAATAGCTAAGGGAGAAGGGGGAATAGCTAAGGGAGAAGGGAGAATAGCTAAGGGAGAAGGGAGAATAGAGGTGGAGGGAGAGAATAGAGGTGAGAAGGGAAAAAAATCTGATGGGAAGAGGTGATGGTGGAGAAGAGAATAGAGATAGAGTAAGAAGGGAGAATAGAGATGGAGAAAGAAGGGAGAATAGAGATAGAGAAAGAAGGGAGAATGGGGTGGATAGAGGAGAAGGTGAGATGGTGATTAAGGACAAGGAGAGGAAGGAGAATAAAGTGAGAGATACAGAAGGAGAAGGGAGAGGTGATAAATGAAGGGGATGGAGAAGGGGGATGTGTAAGTAATTGGGAAAGGGGAATGAATGTCAGGAAGAGAGAGAGGGACAAACAAGGTAGAAATCGAGGGCATGAGAGAGAGAGAGAGAGAGAGAGAGAGAGAGAGAGAGAGAGAGAGAGAGAGAGAGAGAGAGAGAGAGAGAGAGAGAGAGAGAGAGAGAGAGAGAGAGAGAGAGAGAGAGAGAGAGGGAATGAGGGGAGGTTAAGATATGAGAGGAAATAGACAGAGATGGATGAGATGGAGAGAGATAAAAGATAAAGAGAGTAAATGGGTGAGGACGGGAGAGGCAGGGAAGGAGGCGGAGATATGGAGAGGAAGTTGAGATGGAAGGGAAGAGGAAGCGGTAAGACGATGATGTGAGAGAGAGAGAGAGAGGGGGGGGAATGAACAACATGTAAAAGAACATATGGAGAAAACAGGGAAGAGGGGAGAGTAGGAAATAATTGAGGAGGAGAAGAAGGAATAAGAGAATGAGGATAAGGAGAGGAGCGTAAGGGAAGAAGAGGAGGAGGAAGAAGAGTAATAGTCGTAGTAGTAGTAGTATTTGAAGAGGAGGATTAGGAGTAGGGAGTAAGGAGTAAAATAGTGATCGTAGTAGGTGGGAGGGTGGGAAAGGGGAGAAGGAAGGGGAGGGAGAGTAGAAGTAGTAGTAGTAGTAGTAGTAGTAGTAGTAGTAATAGTAGTAGTCAGAAAGACAGAGGAGTTTCAAGGGGAGGAATAGTAGCATTTACTAGTAAGAGGAAGAGTAAGAGGAGGAAAGAGAAGACAGAGAGGTATGTAGTCCCATGAGAGGGAAGGAGGGAGGGAGAGAGAGAATGACGGAAGGAGGGAGGGAGAGAGAGCAGGAAGGAACGAAGGAGGGAGAGAGGGAGACTAGCCCTACCCTCAAGGCTTCCCTCACTGACACAGAGGCGGAAGAAATGTACGTGTGTGTGTGTGTGTGTGTGTGTGTGTGTGTGTGTGTGTGTGGTCGTACTGTTATAACCCAAGTTTGTGCTTTTGTTTCCTTAGGTTAAAGAGTTTCTTTTATTTGTGATTTTGGTTTGACCTTTTTTCCTTGTTTTTTACCCCTTTTTTGAGGGGTGGTTTTCTATTCAATTTAGGTACTGGTTTCCTGGTTTCTACTCTTTAGATACCGAATAAACCAAGAAACCAGTTGTCAGGGCCTTGGATTTCGAATATAGTTTGAGTTTGATGACAAGTATATTTCTAGTATGCTCGGGAAGGACATATAATATAGATTTAGCATACTATTGAAAGCTGCAATATACTGTATATTTATATATCTCGTATGCTAAGGAAATGTATATATTTTGTGTATGCTAAGGCAAGATATATATTTCTTCTATGCTACGTGAAGACAGTAATATATTTCGGGTATGCTAATGATAAATATGAGTAAATGAAGAGGCACTCTGTCAGGCGGCTAAGTGCGACATATATTTTACTCTAGAACGAGGAAAAATATGATATATTTTAAGTACGGTGTGTGGCTCTCGACTATATTATATTTAGAGCATATAATAGAATAATATACAGTGATATAACTTTGAGCGTTGAAAAGGAGATATACCCAGAAAATAGTGAAAAATACACGGAACAGTTTTATTTAAGTATTCAAAATATATTAGTGTTAGTTTTATTGAAACGTGAGATCTATTTCGAAAATGTTAATGGGAGATATGGAGTATTTTTCAGTCGTGTACTAAATGTAATTACGGGTATGCTGATGAAATATGTTCGAGCATATGTAACGAGATAACATTAGTGGGATGTATGGTAGTTGATGGAGTGGTTCTATGGACAAAATCCCTCTACGTTTATTGGCCAATGGACAAAATTCAACGTGACCAATTCCAAACGGACACAATTTCCTCGAAAGACTCAATTTTCCCCACAAAATAAATTCCCATCAGATAATTTTTTTTTCCACGAGGTAAAAATCTTCCTTTGCCCACTATCTCTCTCTCACCTCCTTCCTCAATACCGTGTTGTAAAATTACCCAAATCCACCCCCTGCCTCCCTCCCTCCTTCTCTCCCTCTCTCCCTCTCTCCTTCTCTCCCTCTCTCCCTCAAACACCATCTAGTAAAATGGTCAGACTCCCACCAGCTCAAGTGCCTCGACTCCAACATCTCTGTTAGGTCATTTCAATGGTATTTTGACCTCTGACGCACGTAGATGGTGGGACTAATGCCAGGATTCTCAAACTACCTTACGTGTTACAGAAAATCCCCCCCCCCCATCCACCCACCCACCCACCTAACCTAACTCGCTGTCTCACTTAAGCTATTCCAGTGATTACAACAAATATGGCGTCGAAATTGCACTGAGCCTTTTCCTGATAATTAGTTAGGTTGTCTTATTCTTTGTGTATACCGCTGGGAGGTAATGCCGGGGCTACATTTTAAACCTTGTGAATCTCTGGCGCCGGCACGAGCATTCAGCAGTGCCTGGCGTTCACCTCTGTTAAACACTTGACACGCTTGGATGTAAGTTACGCTCGAGGAAGATTGAGCCGGAAAACCTCTCCCTCGCGGTACTAATGTTTGACCTCCCTATCCCCCGGTAATGGGTGTCGTGTGTCTCTGGCACCGGTGGTTTACACAGTCCTTCTTAGAGCTATCCTAGTGGTTGGTAGGAAGGGAGAGAGAGAGAGAGAGTGAGAGGGAGAGAATGAGAGGGAGGGAGTGGCTATTTTTTTTACGGTGTCACTCTGTTTACACGATCATCTGATATCACATGTTTACTGTCTCTCTTTCGTTTTCCTCCTCCAAGCGATCTTTAAAAGGATCTCTCTCTCAGGCAGGGAGGGAGGGAGGGAGACAGTACCCGTATACCGTTGTTCCTCTATGCTGTGTTCGCTTGTAAGTCTTGGGTTGGCTCGCTGGCCCCCGAGGTCCTGTGATTAGGAAGAGTTGAATTGGTCTACACATGTAACCTTTCTTCGTCTTGTTGTTATTGTTGTTCTTGTTCTTATTATTGTTGTTCCTGTTATTGTTCTTATCGTTGTTCTTGTTCTTATTGTTGTTCTTGTTCTTATTGCTGCTGTTATTATCGTTGTTCTTGTTCTTATTGTTGTTCTTGTTCTTATTGCTGTTGTTATTATAGTTGTTCTTGTTCTTATTATTTTTCTTGTTCTTATTATTTTTCTTGTCCTTATTGTTCTTGTTTTTATTTTTAGTTTTCTTCTTGTTCTTGTTCTTGTTATTGTTCTTCTTAATGTTGTTCTTATTGTTATTATTATTCTTTTGAGAGAGAAAAAAGCTTGCAAGAGAGACAGGGTGATAGACAGAGACTGCGTGCGTTCGTGCGTGCGTGCATGTGTGAGACCATCTTGCTAGCAAATTGATCAACACTACGCTGAAAGTCATTTGTGTTGCAATATGTCTCCGAGTTGACCTCATCAGACGTGCAATTCATCCTGTATTATGTCTGCAACTTGACATGCATTGCACCCCCACCTTGGGTCCCCATCGCCATCAGGACAAATTGACATATATATAGCTGTGGTGGATTTAGCTGACATGTATAGCTGTGGTGGACTTAGCTGACATGTATAGCTGTGGTGGATTTAGCTGACATGTATAGCTGTGGTGGACTTAGCTGACGTGTATAGCTGTGGTGGACTTAGCTGACTTATATAGCTGTGGTGGATTAAGCTGACATATACAGCTGTGGTGGATTTAGCTGGCATGTATAGCTGTGGTGGATTTAGCTGACATGTATAGCTGTGGTGGCTTTAGGTGACATATATAGCTGTGGTGGATTTAATTGAGGATTTCCGTCACTACGAATGTCATTGATGAGTGATTATTATAGAAACTAATGGTTGATGCTTTTTAATGGTGGTCGATGTTGTGATGGATGGTGGTTGATGTTGAGACAGATGGTGATTGATGTTGAGACAGTTGGTGATTGATGTTGAAATAGATGGTGATTGATGTTGAAATAGATGCTAGTTGTTGTTATTGAAATAGATGGTTGTTAGGAAAGGTGAGGTGACAGGAGTTGCTTTTTCCCGTATGTCTGAAAGAGAGTAATTTCTCTGATGAAAGTTAAGAGAGTAAGGAGAAAGTCATATATTTGAAAGTTAATAGCGTGTAAGGGAAAGTCATACATTTTCCTTCTCCTGTCATCTCTCTTTCCTTTCCCACCACCGTGATTCAATCTTCTCTCCTTAAACCTACGCTCATTCCATCCCTCCCTCCCTCCCTCCCTCCCTCCCTCCTGGCAAGAGAAAAATGCACACTTAATCTCTCTCAGGTGTCAGGATTTGAATCTGAAATTGTTAGTCATTTTTCTGGGCCGTAGAAAATGGCTCCTGTATAAAAATCATGAAGTTCTGGCCAACACCAAGTGCGACCATGATGACCGGATACTGGACGTGGTAGTGGGGGGGCAGGGGGAGGAGAAGGGGGAGATGACGGGGGGGGGTAGGGGAAGGCTGGGAGGAGGGGGTTGTGAGTTGGCCGGAGGGGGAAGGAGGAGGTAGGAGGCTAACTTCGTCTCTTGGTAAAAATATATATGTGCTTTTGTTTCACCTTTCTCCGTGATGCTTTCTCGTTAATCTTGCTTTCTCTTTATCCTTTCTTTTTTTTTACTTTCGCTTTTTTTTACCTTGCTTTCTATTTTCTCCTTTTTGGTTATTATGCTTTTCGTTTTTCCTGACTGTCGTATCTTTTCTTTTTTCTTCACTTTTCACCTTTCATGCGTTATTTTGTTTATCCTTTCTCTCGTTTTATTTCTTTATCTTCCTTTCTGATTTTTATCTTCCGTTGCCATACTTTATATGTATTCCTTGTTTACTTTCAGTTTCTCTTTTCTTTTTTTGGTTTCTCTCCTAAACCTCTTTCTTACATGGGGCCACTTTCGTTGTTTGTGATGACCACTTTCAAATTCCACTCTGTCTTCCTTCCTTCTTCCTTCCTTCCTTCCTTCCTTCCTTCTTATTTCTCTACCTGTTTAATTGCTACGAGTGCTCTAGGTCACTTAGGGAATAGGATTCTCAAAGAGCCTTAAGTAAACGTCTTACGATCTTTTTTATTTACCTTAACGTAATAGACATTCAAACTTTTAAATATTTGTAACATTAATAATATTTACAATAATATTAATAATAGTGATAATAATAATGATAAACATGACAATGATATAAAATGACTACCAATTAATGTGGAAAAGTGTAAGAATTTTAATACTAGTAATAACATCAGAAAACGTATTAATGACACATATACCAACACTACTTCAATTACCTCTTGACACAGTTTGGACGTGGGTGTGTGTGTGTTCAGTACACTTTCAGCAGGTGTGACTTAGTGAGCACACCTGTAGTCATTACTATTCGCAGGTGTTTGGTATGGTAGCCACATACCTGTTGTTGAGCATCCATCCATCCCTTCAACAGCTGTTGCTATGGATGGTGACACATCTGGCTGCCGTGCCTGTTGCATCCGTGGCTAGGTGGTCACATTTGTCTTCCACACTTGTTGCACTTGTGGATAGATGGCTGTGACTCTTGTGAAACCCACCGTAATTTCTTCTCCATACCTAGATCATCTAAACACACACACACACACACACACACACACACACACACACACACACACACACCTGGCCTCCATACCTGCAGGAGCCCGACTAAAAGCCACCACCACCAGCCTTGAGAGAAAGGAAAATCGATATTTTCATCGAGCAGGACCATTCAAGAGAGTCAGATTGTGAAGGAAAAACAGCGTGGCTCGCCCTCCCTTCTTTGTTGGTCCCGTCTTGAGTTGGGTTCAAGAATTAGGCGTTGAGCACCACCACCACCACCACTACCGTCTCCACTACTGCTTCTACTACCAACACTGCCTCCACCACTGCCTCCAACACTGCCTCCACCATATGCCTCCACCACCGGCACCGCCATCACTCAACCATAACCACCACCACCACCTCCACCACCACCGCCTCCACCACTGCCTCCACCGCCTCCACCATTACCACTACTACCAACACCACCTCTACCAGCACCACCAACACTACCCACCACCTTCTCCACCACCACCGCCTCCACCACCACCGCTTACACCATTACCACGACCACCAGCACCACCAACACCACCCACCACCTTCACCACCAGTTCCACCAACACCGGCGAGCGGACGGCCCTCACCACCACTACCGTCGACCATGTATACGCTTAAAGCAGAAGGGTCGAGACTGTGTGTGTGTGTGTGTGTGTGTGTGTGTGTGTGTGTGTATGGTGGGTTGGGGGGGTGGCTCTGGTTGGTGGTTCTGGTACTAGTGTTGGTGAAATTGGAGGAGTATGGTGGTGGTGATGGTGGTGGTGATGGTGGTGATGTTGGGGAGTGTTGGCCTATAAAAGAGAAGTATGTTAGTCGTGGTGGGGAGGGGGTGTCTGCTGGCTGCTGGTGGTGTTGGGGGAGTCTGCTGGTGGTGGGGGGGGTCTGCTGGTGGTGGGGAGGGTCTGCTGGCTGGTGGTGGTGTTGGGGAGTCTGCTGCTGCTGGTGGTGTTGGGGGAGTCTGCTGGCTGGTGGTGTCTGCTGTTTCTCTCATCCTCGTTCTACTCTGACACTTTATTCATATGTTTCTGTCTACTGTACGCATGTTTAATTAATTCTCATACATTCATACATAAATAGTGTGTAGGTAATTTATGTAGACATGTTGGCCTTTATGGCTTAATATATTGTTAATTGTGTCATCACTCACTCACTCACTCACTCACTCACTCACTCACTCACTCACTCACTAACTCACTCACCACTCACTCACTCACTCACTCACTCACTAAGAGAACTTCTGCCCGGCGTGTACCTACTCGTTACAATATTCCCATGTAAAGTATCGTAAAATTGTAGATTTAGGTCATTTATCGGATAAAGTATCGTACCAGGTTAATTAGCGTATTTGGCAACTATCGTGTCAGATATTAATACGTATCGTACCGGGTTAATTATCGTACCTGGCTAATATTAGTATTGTACATGTATCGTAATTGTTGATGATGTTACTATCTGGTTAATGGTGATGTTTAGTAATGTCTTGGAGGATGTTTGATGATAATGTTAAAACGATGTTGATTAATGTTAATGAATGTGTTGAACAAAGATACTGCTAGTGTTTATTATATGATGTTGGTGGGTTATGAAATGTTGAAGGATGTTGCAGATAATGTTTAGGAATGTTACACGTGATGTATTGAAGGAGAGTGCTTGTGTTGAGTAGTGGAGATGTGCTGTCGGTGGTGAGGGTGGGAGAGTAGGGGAAGGAGGGAGGGAGGAGAGAGGGAGAGAGAGGAGAGAGGAGGAGGGAGGGAGGGAGGGGGAGAGAGGGAGAGAGGAGGGAGGGAGGGAGAGAGGAGGGAGGGAGGGAGGAGGAGGAGGGAGAGAGGAGGGAGGGGGAGGGAGGGAGGGAGGAGGGAGGGAGAGAGGGGAGAGAGGAGGGAGGAGGGAGAGAGGATCACTAAATATAGTCGTGATTCTTATTAAAGTTGACTCTCGCAGGGCAGGTCCCTGGTAAGGTAGACTTGACCTGCCCTGAGGTGTGAGGTAGTGGTGGTGAGAGGCTCCTGTTGACCTCTCATTCTCCGCTTGGACCTCCTCATCCTCTCTTCAACGTCCCTAGTACCTCCTCCTCCACTTGTAACTTCTCCTCCACCTCCTCCTCCTCCTCCAATACGACCTCCACAAGCCTCACCTATTTCTCTACTCCGACTTCTTTGACCTCCCTGTTCCTTGATCTTCTATGACCTTTGACCTCCTCTATCTTTTGACCTATTTCCTTTGACCTTATTTTTATCCTTTGACCTGTTCCTTGATCTTCTCTTGACCTCTCATTTATTCTACCTCTCTCTCTCCCCTTGTCCTCTACGTCTCAGCTTCTCTACCTCTTTCCCTCCTTGACCTCTCACCGCAACATCTCTCCCCTATAAACTTACCTCCTCTACTCCTCATAACTCCCACCCTCATTTTCACGACCTCCCCGTCTTGACCCCTCTTGAACCCAGCCAGCAATCCTATGAACGAGAGAGAGAGAGAGAGAGAGAGAGAGAGAGAGAGATCAAAACCCTCACTAATATAACCAATATACATATACATTATATTGAGAGACAGACAGACCAATATATCAGAACAATATAACAGTCAGAGCCATAATATGTCTCTATATATTATACAGGACATAATGGTGTTGTATAATCTATCCAAAATGTAGGTCAGGATCTTGATTACGTCACCATTAGCCTGTATCACCACCTGTGTGTTTACCTTCTACTTACCTGAGCTTACCTGTGCTTACCTGACCACTGAGAATCTCTTGTGTGTGGAGTTAGTATAGGTAATATACTGTATATATATAAGGGAGGCATTTATATACAACTTGGAGGTGTATAATTTCATATATAAACTGTAGTGTGTGTGTGTGTGTGTGTGTGTGTGTGTGTGTGTTTAGTCTATATATTTTAAGGCCTTGTAGTTATATGTATATAATATTGGACTTAAATATATACTATAGGAGGATCTTTATAGTACAGTCGTTAATTATAGGGCAGAGGCATCAGGGTTAAGTGTATAGGCAGGTGATATATAAGGGGCAGACAGTGTTTCTTATAGGAGAGACGTATCACAAGTCGGGGTTTGTATACGGGCGATATACATAGTGCTGCCCTTTACCTACGGGGGTGGGTGGGTGGGGTGTGGGTGGGTGGGGTGTGGGTGGGTAGGTGGTGTGGGTGGGGGAGATACCTGGTGGTCTTGGGTGTTGGGTGGTATAGCCGCGAGAGGTGTGTGCGGAAGAGGGACCTGCCTAGATAGTATTGATTCGTTCCGCTGTTTTACACAATAGAGAGAGAGAGAGAGAGAGAGAGAGAGAGAGATCTGTGTTGAGAAGACGAAGAGGAGGAAGAGGATGATTGGGAGCTGTGTAGAGAGGAGGATGATGCCGGTAAGAGAGAGGAGAGAGGAGGAGGAGGAGGAAGAGGAAGAGGAGACACCAGTAAGAAAAACAAAAGAGTAAGATAGATTCATCATGGCCCGATAAATGAAGCGAGAGGAGCTCACTGATTGGTCGTCCTGTTTTGATCCTTGTAATGTGATTGGTTCCCTCTACTCAGTGAAAGATGTGATTGGACACGGTGCTGTTTATATTTCCACGATGAATGGACGTGATTGGTGACCCTGTTGATCTCTCTTACTTGTTGAATAATGTGATTGGTTCCTAGACTAGTGGGATGATATGATTGGTCGTTGCTGGACTCGTGGGATAATTTGATTGGTTGTTGGGTTATTGCTTTTATTGAAGGTTATTGTTATTCAAGGACTTGTTATTTTCACTGAGTTGTCTGGCTTGTGATTACTGGTTTATGGAATTGTGAGCCGTTGTCACCCAGTTCCTTCCTTCCTTCCTTCCTTCCTTCCTTCCTTCCTTCTTTCCTGCTGATCCGGTCGCTGTAATTTAAATATAGTTTAATACTTCGTTGTTACAGTACACACACACACACACACACACACACACACACACACACACACACACACACACACTACATGACCCACCTACGAGTGCCATTCAACATTATAGGTCATTCAAACAATTCAACAACAAAACAAATGCTCTCAATTACAGTATCAATAACATTCAAAGTTATTTTTTCACAACAACAATGACACATAACTCAGATGGTCGGTGTTATCTTGTAAAGGTATTTTTTGTTATCATCCTGTGAAAAAAAAACTACATTATTTAAATTAGATTAATTGTTGGAAAGGCTCGCTATCCAATGGGTCAATAAAGAACTTTTTTTTCACAGTATAGTTAAAGCAGATGGGAGTTTTCAGCTCTTTGATTTAGTTAATAAGTATGAGACAATAAGTGTGTGTGTGTGTGTGTGTGTGTGTGTGTGTGTGTGTGTGTGTGTGTGTGTGTGCCAAATTAATGTAAACATATAAACCTCATCAGCTGGCTTGGGCTTCGTAAACACCTCCCTCACTCTTTCCTCTCTCGCTCCTTCCTCCTCCCTAAGGCCCTTTCCTTTGCTCTCTCTCCCCCACCCGGCCCTCACTTCCCTCACCCCTCCCTCAGTCCCTCACCTTTAACTCCCTTACCCTTCCCTTACTCCACCACCCCTCCTTCATTCCTTCCTCGCCCCTCCCTCACCTCTCCCTCACCCCTCCCTCATATCCTCCCTCCACCAACAACACCGACAACAGCAATAAATTAGAACTCACAAAAGTAACAACAGTAGAAGAAACGGCAAACCGCAACGGCATCAACGGCAACAGAAGCGGAATAACAGTAGCAATGGTATTAAGCTCTGAGGCAGCCGCTGGGGATAGTTCTCCCAGGCAGACTGAATATATTGGACAGTCATGGGTGGTTAGGGAGGGTAGACTCTCTCTCTCTCTCTCTCTCTCTCTCTCTCTCTCTCAACAAATGATGAGGGGGAATTTATGTCGATATTTCGTAAGGTTAGGTTAGGTTAGGTTAGGTTAGGTTAGGTCAGGTCAGATGAGGTGAATCATAACGTGATTAACCTGATGAGAGTATTGTTTTGTCCACTAATTTGCCCGTCATTATGGGGTCAATTTATTCCCTTTTAACAACAGGTAATTTATTGGATGAAATAAATTAATAAATTAACCAAATAATTTATTAGGTCGGGATAAGTATGTTTTAATAACTAGTGATGTATTTAATTGCACGAAGATAAATTAACCTGTGAAGTCAATTAAGTGGTTTATCATGTTGAAATAAGTGTGTGTGTGTGTGTGTGTGTGTGTGTGTGTGTGTGTGTGTGTGTGATTGATTCGTGTGTATTAATAGGTGATTTATGCGTTTAGAATACAACAGATGACGATGGTAATAATAAATCCCGCTTATCCTGATTTATTGAGTAAAATGTATATATTTTCGTATCTAAATAAAATGAACGGGATTTATTTAGGTTTAATAAAGTGTTGGATTTATTCCCGTTTAAATTAATAGGTACACCCAGTTGAAATAGATTGAAAGAGACACTGAGTTTATTTAATGGAGATAAAACGATGGATTTGTCGACTTCCTGGTTTAAGGAGAGTGAAAAGAGGGAGGTTTTATATTGGTTTAATCCGACTGTGAGTTTTTGGGATATTTTGACGCATACGTAGAGATGGAAAAGAACGTCACTACTGGCGAAAAAAAGGTGAGCGAATGTTCGTCTGGCTAAGCTTCGCAAGAACCTTTTTGAGGGTTTGACTGCTCGTTATGGCAATGTTTTGTGTATTATGGACGCTGGAGGTGCCCTTACTTGTGGCCCTCATCCCAGCCCACAGGTGCGTTTACTTGTGGCCCTCATCCCAGCCCACATGTGTCCTTATTTGTGGCCCTCATCCCAGCCCACAGGTGTCCTTATTTGTGGCCCTCATCCCAGCCCACAGGTGCCCTTATTTGGCCTCATCCCAGCCCTTGCCCTTACTTGTGGCCCTCATCCCAGCCCACAGGTGCGTTTACTTGTGGCCCTCATCCCAGCCCACATGTGTCCTTATTTGTGGCCCTCATCCCAGCCCACAGGTGTCCTTATTTGTGGCCCTCATCCCAGCCCGCAGGTGCCCTTATGTGTGGCCCTCATCCCAGCCCACAGGTGCCCTTATTTGTGGCCCTCATCCCAGCCCATAGGTGCCCTTATGTGTGGCCATAATGGTTGTCAGGGGCGTAACGTTACCACACAGGGACAGATTCAAAGACCTGAATCCTTCCCTCCCTTCCGTCTCTTCTCCCTCTCTCCCTCCCTCCCTCCGTCCCTCCTGTCCCTGGCTCCCTTTCTCCCTCCCTCCCTCTATCCCTCCCTCCATCCCTCCCTCCCAGCACCGACCTCGCCTGGCCTTCAGCACCACCTGTATTGCTTATATTAGTTTGACGTGTTACAGGGAAGTCTTGTTATGAATTACAGCGGCATGTGTGTGTGTTGTGTTACAGGAGTCTAAATTGTGTTATAGAGAGTTAAATTGTGTTACTGGAGTGCATTAATACGTGTTACAGGAAGTCATTGAGCCGTGTTACAGGTGGTCATTGAGTCGTGTTACAGGTGGTCATTGAGTCGTGTTACAGGAGGTCATTGAGCCGTGTTACAGGAGGTCATTGAGCCGTGTTACAGGTGGTTATTGAGCCGTGTTACAGGATGTCATTGATCCGTGTTACAGGTGGTCATTGGTCCATTGAGTTACAGGAAGTCGAGCCGTGTTACAGGTGGTCATTGAGTCGTGTTACAGGTGGTCATTGAGTCGTGTTACAGGAGGTCATTGAGCCGTGTTACAGGAGGTCATTGAGCCGTGTTACAGGTGGTTATTGAGCCGTGTTACAGGATGTCATTGATCCGTGTTACAGGTGGTCATTGATCCGTGTTACAGGAGTACACTAAAGCCGTGTTAATTCGTGTTACAGGGAGTTTGTATTAAGTCAAAATACAGGAATTCGGTCATTACTTTGCAAGGAGTAGTTTTGCTGAATACAGTTGATCCGTGTTACAGGAGTACACTAAAGCCGTGTTAATTCGTGTTACAGGGAGTTTGTATTAAGTCAAAATACAGGAATTCGGTCATTACTTTGCAAGGAGTAGTTTTGCTGAATACAGTTGTAGTTAATCCAGAGTTGACTAATACTTTGCTGCTCATGAACTTTGTATTGCAAAGAATATATATGCATATATTATCTCATTATTGCAAGAAATTATAGTAAACTTGCAAGGAATCTTAATTATGTTGCAGACTTATGTTGTAAAGAATCTGGAGTTATGTTGCCAGCTTTTTTCATGTTGCAAGATATCTTTAACTTATGTTGCATTGATTTGTAAGTTATGTTGTAATTATATATATATATATATTTGTGTGCGAATATTAATCATGTTTCTTTTTTCTTTTTCTTTCAGGTAAGTTGAATGGAGAAGTTGAAAGCAGTTTGTGTTTTGGAGGGGGGAGCGAGGTGGACCAAGGGAAGGGGTCGACAAGGCTCAGAAGAACGATATAAAATACGACTTAGTTTATATACACCATGGGGATGAAGGATGAAGGATTGTGGGTAAGTCAGCTTAATTTACACGTCCAGTTGATGATTGATGTGTCGGTGATTGAGTATAAAGTTGCCGCCGCGTTCACTTGAGTTGTTCTTGTCCAGAGTTTTCGGTGATTGATTTGAAGTTTCATACCGTGAGTTGACCTCCGTGTTTGTGATTGTGAGTAGACATCTTAGCGCACGGGGGGAGAGTTTATTTTCGTTCTTGATAGCTGATGATTGATAGCACCAGCTGCGTTCACATGAGTTGGTGATTGGTGAAAACAACTCCATTCACTTGATAGTTAAAGCATTTTATTAACTCTGATTGGCAATGAAACAAAAAAAATCTGATCACCTTTGAATTCACAGGAGGTTTTGTATACCCGGATTGACATAATGAAACCCTCGGGAGCTCAGGGGAGTGTTTCATCCTCTATCCGAGTTTGGTAATTGATGAAAAGTCCATCCAAGTTCACACGAGTTCTCACCTAGCATAAAAGGCGTTTAATTAAGGACAACACAACTGTACCTGAAGGAGTGTTCTTTGAGGTGAGGAACAAGTGGTGGTGTATTGGCTTATTGAACACGAGAGGTGAAGGTTTGATGAGGGGTAGGGGTGGCAGGTAGGGAGTTGGGGTGGGGATTGATGGGAGAGGGAAGGTAGGTGATGGGTAGGACGGAGAGGATAGAGAGTGAGTGGGGGGGGGATGGTAAGGATGTAGATAGGAGGGAGAAGGTAGGGAATGGGTGGGAGGAGGATAGTGGGATAGGAAGAAAGGAAAGATATGAGTATTTTATATTGTAATCTAATTTTCTTTTCTCTTAATTTTATTTTATTATTTTTTCATCGTTTTACTCAGTTTTATATTTATTTTATTTGTTTATTTTTAGTCATAATTTTTGGGTATTGTTATAAATGTTTTTTTTTATAGAAGGAAGGAAGAAAATAGATGTAAAGATTAATTCGTGAAAACATAAATAGAACAAATTTTCCTGATGAGTTGCTGAGGAAAGAATGAATGGAGAGAGGAGGGGGGGGGGGTGAGGTCAGGTCAGGTCAGGTAAACCGGTAAGCTTCTTAAAAAAACAAAGAAAAAACATGTTGACAATTTATTTTTTATTATTAATTTTATTTTTAATTTTTCTTTTGTTTCGGTTTATGTTAGTTTTTTCTTTTCATCTTCTTACAATTTTTATCATTATTTTGTAGTGTTAATTTTGTTATTGTTTGGTGTTATGTATGTTATTAGGTATATATCAACACTCTTATCACCTGTATGTTATCACCTTTGAGTTATTTTTACCTATACTAACCTGTTATCATATTGTAATCTTATCTACTTATACTGATAACGATCACTTAAGACCGAGGTTCATGATATCTTCTTTGATAACAATTTCGTCTATTCTCATTTAGCCTTATAATGGTAATAGCAGTTAAGGGTAATTTGTGTTTTCTTGATGATAATTGAATTTGTTTTTATTGTGTTAAACTTCGATATCCTGGTGTGTGTGTTTGTGCTATCATGTTGAACCAATTGTAGGCTCTCTACGTCACACCTTCCTCCTCCTCCTCCTCCTCCTCCTCCTCCTCCTCCTCCTCCTCCTCCTCCTCCTCCTTCCTCCTCCTCCTTCCAGTCATTAAGACCATTGCTTACTTAATTATCCCCGGAGCTGTTAAGGGCTGAACGAGGTTGTTGGGCGCACCTGTGAAACGACCATAACAGCATCAGGTGGCGTTATATGACTGCGTGTGATTGGACAGATAGGAACCAATAGTATTAAGCTTTTTGGGGGGTTTAAGGAAGGTGAGGTTGGGGGGGGGGGTTAATGTGTTGGGTTTAGTAGGTTTATAATGGTTTGGTGGTCTTTAAGGAGAGCAATTGATGGTTTATATGGCTAGGTTTAATAAGTTTTAAGGACAGAAAAATGGTTTAACAGACTAGGTTTAAATAATTCCTATGTTGTGTTTCCTGTATGATTATCTTACCTGGCAATTAATTAACCACCTGTGTACTTGTTTATGCCTACACCTGCACTAGTATTTTATACATGTGGTGAGGTGGTGATGGGGGAAGGAGGTGGAGGGACCTATTGCATACACTTGATAATTTTGACTTTGATTTTGTATTTAGATTTTGAAAGGTTTAGGAAAGCCGTCGGCACCCGGTGTAGTGCTTAGAAACAGAAGCTGCCACCACCACGACCACTGATGGTGAGGCTATAGTGTTTATGGTGACTCTTGTGACCTGGCTGGCTGGTGATGGGAGGGGGGGAGGGATGGTGAAGGGAGTGATAAGTGTTAGGGGGGGGATAGGAGGGTAAGATAGGAGGAATGGGTGATGGAGAAGCTGGTAGGAAGGGAGAGAGATATATATTTTCTTATCTTCGTTTGTAATTAAAAGGACTAGAATATAGAAGACAAATCTCATAAATGTTTGAGGTAATGGTGAGAAGAAAAGCGAATTGTTGATATCTGTGTATTAGTATTGACCTTCTTCCGGTGTTCTAAGATGGCGTCTCTCTCTCTCTCTCTCTCTCTCTCTCTCTCTCTCTCATTTGACTGTAACAACTTAATCATTCCACATTATATAAGCATATGAGGCAGTTGTGTTGAGGGGGGAGAGAATGTGTTGGGGAGGTGGTGAAAGGATGGGGAAGAAGAGGGAGGGTTGGGATGAAGGAAGAGATTAAAGGGAGGAAGATTAGAGGAGGTGAGGAAGGGAGAGGTATGGAGGAGAGAGAGAGATTGGGGGTGGAGGGTGTCAGTAATTAGGGATAGGGAGGAGAAATGGGTGGGAGACGAAAAGGAGAAGGTGGGGAGACAAAGATAAAGGTGAAGAAGTGAATGGTGGAGGGGTGGGGGCGGTGGCAGGTGACATCATCTGGCAGGTCGGGTGACAGGAGGGAGGGAGGGAGGGAGGTAGGATGGAGTCATTAGGACGCACCTGTGCTCTCCTGAAGGTGTCGTGGCGGCCTCCCCAAGGGGCTTCTGTGGGCGTCTCGGAGGTCCTTACTGCCGGGAGTTATGCCAAGGTGCTGCTCCTGCTGCCTGCGGTTCCCCTCGTTAATGGTTCTCCTGCTGCTGCATCTGTCTTCGTTAATGGCGCTGCTGTTAGGTGCTGCTGTTGTTGTGTCTGCTGTTGTTGTGTCTGCTGTTACTGTGTCTGCTTGTGTTACTGTAGCTGCTGTGTTTCTTCTGGTGCCTCGGTAGTTCCTCTGCTGCTGTAGCACTTGTACGTCGTGTGCTGTAATGCCTGTACTCTGTCTCTCTCTTTACTCCCCCCACCCGTGTAGTGAGGGGGGAGGGGGGACCTACATCCCCCTTCCCCTTCCTGGTGATCACCCCCCTCCTCCCCTCACACCCCTGGAAGCTGCTGTCCTCCCCGTCACGCGGAGAATGTAGGTAATGTGTCGCCGTCTGTCTGTCTGTCTGTCTGTCTATTGTAGGAAGGAGGGGATTCCCCAGAAGGGTGTGGTCTACAGCCTGTTGCAGGGAGGTATCCGTTGTGCTGTACCTCTGTTATGCTGTTAATAATGCTGTCGTCGTCTGTTCATGTTATATTTTCCTGTTGTCCTCTGCTTTCGTTGATTTCTGCTTCTGTTGTGATTTACTTCTGTTGTCTGCTGCTCCCGTTAACCTCCGTTTCTGTTGTCCTCTGCTTCTGTTATCTTCTGTTTCTTTTATTCCCACTTTATTTTATCCTCTGTCTGTCACTTCCCTTGTACTTAGAACGAATATTAACTCATCAATTACTTCATTTGAACGAATTAATAAAAAAATACATTACAAAAATAAATTAACAAATACAAAATTCAAATTAATGTTAATAATACAGTGATTCTACTCGGCTTATACATTACACAAATACATAACTAAATCTATATAATACATTAGGACTATAAAAGGATATTTTATTATTAATCAAATGACAGGTTATAATAATTGAAGTTTATTATATTAGTGAATTTATTAAAGCTTTGTGATTTAAGCTTTGTCATTTAAGCTGGTTAACCAAAAATCCACTTTAGGCGGATAATTACGGTTTGGGATTAAGATTGCTGTTTTAATGTTGAATATAGTGAAGATGTAGTGGCGGGTTTATCCAAATGTTAAGTGCGGTTTTTATTTGGTTTGGTAATAATTGGTTTAGTTTTTTTTTAAGTATTTTTTATTAGTAGTAATTTAGGTTTTATTGTTTAATTATATGTTTGGGTTTTAATTGTACCTGTGGGTTTATTTGGGTTTATCTGATTGTAGTGTGGGTTTTATTTTGATTGTAAATTGTGGGTTTATTTTACCGATACTTGGGGTTTTATCGACATTATAACATTAGGTTTATCTTAATTAATACTGTGGGTTTATTTTACTGTAGTGATAAAACATGAGTGGTTTAATAATGATTGTAAGTTTGTTTTATACTCATTATAAGACTTTGGGGAAGGTTTAATTACGGCTGTGGGTTTATTAATTTAGCGTCGGGTTTAGTGTGGCGTGTCTGTAAATTGACTGCGGGGAGTAAGATGGAGGAAGATTTATCAGTTTGTGGCATGAGTGAAGGAAGATAAATGAGGGGGTGGGAGGGAGGGAAGGAGAGGAGTGAAATAAAGAAGGAGGGAGTGAAGGGAGAAGGGAAGGGGTGAAAGGAGTAAAAAGGCTAGGGGTGGAGTGAAGAAATGATGGAAAGAAGGAAGGAAAGGATGAAGGAAATGAATGGAAGAGATGGGTGAAACAAGGGCGGAGGGAGGAAGTGAAAGAAAGAAAGAAGGAAGGAAGGGTAGGAAAGGGACAGAGAGAGAATGGAGGAGAAGGAGAGGGTTCTAGGAAGGAAATAAGTAGAGAGAGAGAGAGAGAGAGAGAGAGAGAGAGAGAGAGAGAGAGAGAGAGAGTTACTACACCATTTTTTAGTTTTCTTACATCGGAATACATTTGTCCTTAAGGGAAATAATGATTTGTTTCCTTTCTCTTATGATTGTACAGTTCAAACCTTCAACCTTGTCTGTCTGTCTGTCTGTCTATCTGTCTGTCTGTCTGTCTGTCTGTCTGTCTGTCTGTCTGTCTGTCTGACTGTCTTCATAACACAGAAACCAAGGGTAAGGCAGGTGTATGTCCCGTTCAGTATAATATGGCAGGTGGGGTATAGCCAGGCATCGTGTGTAATATGGCAGGTGGGTGACTTAATGAACCGAACAAAGTGGCCCCCTCACCTACTGGATATATTAGACAGGTCCACCTGAGACCTCTTGTATAATATGGCCAGGGTTTATATTCTCTGTTTCAAGTTATGTCCCATCTGTTATGGATCTTATTGCATGTTATATTACGACTCTTGTTTCCTAATATGTTTTGCTATTTAAAATCATAATACATTTATTTATTTATTTTGCATTAGTTTATGAATGTTGCATAATGTTTGGCAATAGGTTTACTGGTAATATTCTATTTTACAATTAATGAAACTAATTTACAATGAATAAATTTCGTAATAGGGATAATTTTGCTTTATATGTTATCGATTTATACTATGTCACGAACTTTTATATCAAATCAGTAATGAATTCATGTCACTATATGCTATAACTATTTCTATATGTGGTTATTTTATTATATATATATTTGGGCTGTCAGATATATTGCAATAATTTTATATGTCAGTGGCGTAAAAATTATGGTAATTTTCTTTTAATATTTCGTTCTTATATACGTTATAAATCTGTCTAATCTCAAGGTTTCTCACACCTCTTTCTCGAATAACCAGACAGACAGACGTAGCGACACAAAAACACACTCGGAAGATAAATAGATAAGTTAGGCCTACAATTTTTCCTTTCCGATCCCATTTTCTGTTCGGTGTCAACAAAGTGAGTTTAACCCACACACACACGTTTGCTCACCTCTTAGTTATACCACTCATAACACGACTGTTCAATCACTAAGTAACACTGGTGTGGATATGGTCACGTGCAGTGTTTGGTAGAAGGTTGTGAGAAGAGATCAAGATTATAACGTCACCAGGAAGTACAGGAAGATAAAGAGAAGGATTTGGTGTCCGAACTGAGACCAACAAACTGTAACGTCAACTTGTGTCTTTTTCTGTATTAGACACCAAAAGAAGTATGTAATTTAATTTTTCTGTTTGTCTGGTCTGATAGCGAGGGTGTTGATTTGGCATAATTGATTGTAAATACGTTTTCACTATGTCATTACGGTTTGTTGTGTCAGCAAACGTATATTAAATCTCGTTATCCCATTTTCTATAAATCTATTAAAGAAGAAAACGCCATTGATTGAAGGTAAACTCATTTAAAAAAATTGCCCTTTTTTTATCTCGAGATTAGAAACGTTTGATGATTTACTTTTTACATTTTCATCGTTATTCAATTTGGTTTTTATGTCTGTCTATCGTCTTTTTATTTTATCATTCTTCCGTTCCTACTGTTTACTTCGGGTGGATCAAGGGAAACGGATACCACAGGAAAAGAGAAAATGGTAAAGGGAAAGAGAGAGGGAGGGGGGAGGGGAAGCCCAGCCTCGAACCAAAATAACAGCCCTTTACTTTTATAAACTTTTTACTCCTCACATATATATAGTAAGTCTATGAATATCTGATCTACCTGGGTGAATATTTCAGTATGACTAATTAACCGTAATAACGTATTTTAACCCTTTGATCCTTACAATTTAACCCTTTGATGATTTAGCCCTTTAACGTTAATCCCTTCACGACGTTGATGATTTAACCTTTTGATGACATTGATTGGTTTAACCCCCTTTTGATGATACAGATGGTTTAACCCTTTGATTAATATGGTTTAACCCTGTGAATATGATTTAAGCCTTTGATTAATATGGTTTAACCCTGTGAATATGGTTTAAGCCTTTGATTAATATGGTTTAACGCTTTGATTAATATGGTTTAACCCTGTGAATATGGTTTAACCTTTCATTAATATGGTTAAACTCTTTGATGATGATCGTCTAATCTTCTAAGGCCAATGGTTTAACTCCCTCGTCCTCCAAGGGTTTAAAACTCTCCTTGTTTTCACTTCCCTCTTTAAACCGCTATAAGAATGTACCTCACTAGCTCAGGCGATACAAAGATGGCCTCAAAATTACACTGAAACACAACGGTAAACAATGTGTAATTTTTTTCTCGTAATTTCTAACCAGAGAAAAAAAATCTAGTCAACATGGTCGTCTTGGTCTTAGGTTAGGTTAGGTTAGGTTAGGTTAGGTTAGGTTAGGTTAGGTTAGGTTAGGTTAGGTTAGGTTTGGTTAGGTTAGGTTAGGTTAGGTTAGGTTAGGTTAGGTTAGGTTAGGTTAGGTTAGGTGTGTGTATTGTGTGTGTTTTCTAGTTAGCATAATCTCGTCTTGGACTTAGGCCAACTGAAGCCACTTAAAAGGTTGAAATTTCAGGATACCAAAAACGTCTCATTCTTTTGTTTATCATGGTAGTTAATAATTGATCGAGATTAATTATTTTTTGGGGGGGATTGGGTACTTGGGGGTCCCTAGCCTCTGTAAACGATGGCTGTACTGTGTATTGAACTTAATTTATGTCTGTATAGTAATTTCAACATTGTGTTTTCCCTTGATGTTCCTTTCAGTACCACAACAACCACTGTACTGTCAGTATAGCACTACCACAACCACCACTGTCAGTATACCACCACCACTATCAGTATACCATCACCACTATCAGTATACCACCACCACCACCACCACCACTACTTGTCAGTTTAGCTACACCAGAAATACATTGCTATTACCTGGCTGCAGTATAACGACCCGCTACACCCCACCTCTCAGTGTTGTCAGGGGATTTACTGGCTCATTAACTCCCTTACCAGTGAGGGTGTAGTAATCCCTCAGGTAAATCCTGCGCCAGAAGGAGTAGTGGTATGTAGTTTGGGGAGGATTATTGTCCGGAGATTTCCACGTTAAATCCTCACAAGGTTGGTGGGGTTTTGTAGGATTATTAATGGGGATTTTGTTGGATTAGTGTGTTAACCTTGTGAAATCCAAAAGGGTTACAGTATTTACGGGATTTTTAAGATATGCTGTAATAGGACTTTTTTTTTATTTGTTAAGGCCAACCAATCATAAAGCTACACGTCACAGAATATCTCCTTCTTAACCAATCATCAATCTTACACGTCATAGCCCATCCTCCGGTTAGCCAATCATCAACCTACACGTCATAGTAATATGTCTATTTGCCGTGTGTTTACGTTCGTGAGGGGGCAGTGTACATAGGCCGTGTGTGGGTCAAATATTTCGTCTCCAACAGGGAACATTAGTTAATTCCTTAGCCTTAATACCTAGGTGTTGTGTTTATCTGGTAACAGTGGCGCTATGAGCTAGTGTATGGTTCAAGCTTACATATTTGTTTATATACTAACAATGGCACACACACACACACAGCTTAATAAAATACCGTCGTAGAAAATGTATAAAAACACCAAAGGCTTAGTATTTAAGCTCTTTAGCATACCAAGCTTATTGTATCTAAGTCATATTACTACCCAAAGCTTATCCTGTATTTTATGTATCTACAATACTCGCTGTATTTTATCCTCCAAGACTGTATTGTATTAATTCCAATATTTAATACAGTAAGAATATATATTTTATTTTTTTTGTAATATGCCTCCTGTAGGTTATTGAGAGAGAGAGAGAGAGAGAGAGAGAGAGAGAGAGAGAGAGAGAGACTACATCACATCTTGCAGCAGTTGTCAAGGTTAGGTGAAGATGACAGTAAAAGTAATATACGAGATGTCTGGCTTTCTTAAGTTAGAAAGTTGTGATGCCTTTTCTTTTTCTTTTCACCAATTGGAAAGTTTAAGTCAGGGATGCTTTGCTTTCTTTGGTCAGAAAGTTATAGGAGAGAGTGAGAGAGAAAGAGAGAGAGAGAGAGAGAGATCTTGCTTTCATCAGTTACAAGTTGGATGAAAAGTTAATGATCTGTTGAGTTAAGTAATTAAATGAAAGTTAACTTGTTTTCTCCAGTTAGAAAGTTATAAGGGGTTTATATCTCTCTGAGAGTTGTCACGGTTTTCTTAGAAAGTTACAGGAGAGGGGGGGGGAACCTTTCTCTATCCAATTAGTAATTCATCGGAGATAAACCTTTCTTTATTCAATTAGAGAGAGAGGGAGAGAAAGAGAGCAAGCACGATTCTTTCCTCTGTTAGAAAATTAATTAAGATAGGCCGCGGTGAAAGCAATTAGGAGATGCCGGTTTGTGTTTAAGTTTGTAATTACGGTCTGCCTGACAGTGTTGCCAGGGTGCCCGTGGTATTCCTATGGGTGGTTAGTGACTTATGAGTTTGTGGCGGCTTTGGTGTATTGTGTGTGTGTGTGTGTGTGTGTGTGTGTGTGTGTGTGTGTGTGTGTGTGTGTGTGTGTGTTGAAAGGAAGAGATGGGGATTCGTTGTAGAGGGGGAGGAGACAGAGATAAATCAGGTCAAATAGGAATAGAAAGCAGAAAACAGAATTGAGAGAGACAGATTAAGGGCGTTTACAATACATCATTTGACACTAGGTTTGAAGTGTTCCTCCTCCATCCTCCTCCTCCTCCTCCTCCTCCTCCTCATATCCTCCTCACTCCTCTCATCCTCCTCCTCCTTCTTCCACTCTAATCATCTTCTTTCCTTAAACATTGTCCTCTTTAATCGCCATTTTATGAGACAAAATCACCGACTCCCTTCCCTCTACTCCCCTCCTTTCCCTTCCCTCCTTCCCCTCCCCTCCTTTCCCCTCCCTCCTTCCCCCTCCCCTCCTTCCCCTCCCCTCCCCTCCTTTCCCCCCTCCCCTCCTTCCCCCCCTCCCTCCTCCCTCCCTCCTGATGTCCTAAGGCTAGGGAGGCGGCCTGTGTAATTAAAGGTGACAGGTGAGGGGACACCCACTTAACACGGATCACCTGTTACCTGAGAGATAAACCAAGTGATAATTAATGCCACCTGGTGATACATTCTACACACACACACACAGATAAATAGAGAGAGATACGTGTATATACAAGTAGGTAAATGCATTTCGAGACAGGCAGGTAGATTTTGAGGTAGTTAAATAGACAGGTAGGTAAAAGGGTTATTAGATGTATAGGTAGTTGAGTAGACAGGTAGGTAGATATGGTAGTAATTAGACAGGTAGATAGAAGGTAGACAGGTAAATAAAGAAAAATGTGTTGGCACGGTGGGAGGAGAGGCGGCGCGCGGTGTGGGAACCATGGGATCGATGATGCTAGGATGTGGTGAAGAGTTGTGTGTTTACTGAGAGGGTGTGTTGGGTGGTGACAGGGTGTGTTGGGTGGTGAGAGGGTGTGTTGGGTGGTGACAGGGTGTGTTGGGTGGTGAGAGGGTGTGTTGGGTGGTGACAGGGTGTGTTGGATGGTGAGGGTGTGTTGGGTGTTGAGTTGTGTGTGTTGGGTGGTGAGGAGGTGTGTTGGGTGATGAGGAGGTGTGTTGGGGTGTGAGAGGTTGTGTTGGGTGATGGGGAGGGGTGTGTGGGTGGTGAGGGTGTGTTGGGTGGTGAAGAATTGTGTGTTGGGTGGTGAGAGGGTGTGTGACGTCATCAGTGATGCCTTTGCTGCTGTGATATGTTATTGGTGACGTCATCCAGTATGGCTGCTGTTGACCATTTTAGTGATGTCATACATACATACATACATACATACATACATACATACATAAAAAACGTAACATTATTAATTAGGAAAACTTGTTGTTGTGGCATTATTTATTGCTGGTATTTTATGTCTCTGTCTGTCTGTCTGTCTATCTGTCTGTCTGTCTGTCTGTCATGATAAGTTAGGGTACTTTTATAAACAAAGACGCTGGGATGGGGGGTGTCGTGGGCGTTAGTGCGTTGGTGGCTTTGATCTCCTGGCAGATGTGGAGCTGAAGAAGGGTAGAAACTATAGAAGGCGAAAGGAGGAAATAGAGAGAGAGAGAGAGAGAGAAAGGATAAAGAAAGAGGGAAGGTAGGAAATAAGAAACAGAGAGAGAGGAAAGGATAAAGAGAGAGAATGGGAACAGTAAGAGTGAAAGAGGGGGAAGAGGAGAGTGGAGAAAATGAAGTGCAGAACAAAGGAAGTGGAACAGGAAGGAAGAAGATAATAGTGGAGAGATAGAGAAAGGAAAAAAAAGGAGGGAGAAGAAAGAAAGACAAGACGGAAGTAGAGAATAATAAGTCAAAAAGATAAGTAGGAAGGAACAAGGAAAAAGAGAGAGAAACAAACAAGTAGGAGAATAAAAAGACAAATAATAAACGAGAAAGGAAACGAAAAGTAAAAAAAAAATAATAATAAAAAAAAAGCGCAAAAAATAATAAAAGTCATATAATAAAGGTAAGTGGATGGCCTCATTAGCTACCCCTTCCTAGGAGTAATTAGCGTGTCTTTGCTAATGGATTTTCGCCTCTATTAAAACTTAACATAATGGTGCACTTTGCTGGGCCCCGGCGCACACACACAGACTGCTTGGGCTCAGGATTCTTCTCCTTTCACCAACATAAAGGGAATAAACTGATAAATCGGAGATAAAATGAAGTAACTGAGGTGATAATTAACAGGTGAATGAATAGTGGTTGTGATAATTGCGTATAATTGACAGGTGAATAAATAGTGGTAATAAATGCGTATAATCAGCAGGTAAATACGTGGAGTCATTGATAAATACGTGATAATAATAATAATAATAATAATAAGGATTACAATAAAGAGCAATAATAAGGAAATGAATAACTAAAAATATTAATTAGACGATACTACTTATTTACTCTACCGTAAGCTGGGAGACGACGCGGTGTGTCCAATTACCTGGTGTTTTATTTCTGTCAACAAACTCACTTATGACGTAACTCCAAACAGGTGTTGACCGAGGGCCTGAGGTACTGCCTAATGATGGTCTTTTGTCAACTGTGTGATGTTAGACAAGTTTGTATTATTATTATTATTATTATTATTATTATTATTATTATTATTATTATTATTATTATTATTATTATTATTATAATTATTATTATTATTATTACTCTATATTATTATTATTATTATTATTATTATTATTATTATTATTACTATAATAGTACATTCTGAGATGACATTTATTTCGGCGAATAAATGGGATACCATTTTTTTTACTGTTTTTTTAAATATATTAAAAGTTAATTAAAAATATAATAATTTCTAAATAAAATAATCGGTTACAATTTCATTATTTTTTTTTTAAATATTCGTAAACCAATAACATTTCCGCTTCATTCGCTCTCGTTACCCTTTAAAAAAAATAAACACTTTATATTCAACGATTTTGTAACCTAACCTAACCTAACCAAGTAAACTATGTTCCATTTGTTACACCATTGGCATGACTGTCCGTAAATCAGCTGCTGCCTCCTTCCAGCTCCCACAAGGAACAATGAATCCAATTTCATTTATCTTGAGCACCCTGAGCATGGACCCAATTACCGTTTTCTATTACGCTGGAGAAAACGTGAACCAATATCTCTCTTGGGTGATGTAAAGCAAATGACGCTAATATCTCTCTCTCTCTCTCTCTCTCTCTCTCTCTCTTGACGGGCTCTTACAATAATTTCACGTTACTGGAACAACTTGAAACCAATTAGTTTACCGCTGTGGCTGTGGCGGTGCAACTTTAACAGCCTGTGCAGCAGTGACGGAACTTCGGCTGTGCTCCAGCTTGAGTGATGGACCGACGCTGTAAAAGGCAGAGGAATTATTTTGTGCAGCCGATTATTCCTTTTAGCATTCAGTGGATCAACAACACTTGAGAGATTAGTCCTTGTAGCAATTAGGGGATTAGTCTTTGCAGTAATTAAGGAGCACTAATTATATCCACCTGGGGAAATTAAGTAATGTGTAGTTATTAGGTTAAATTATTTATAAATTGCAATTAGGGAACATTAATTATTTGCAGCATTTAAGGGAACGTTAGTTATAAAGCTACTGTGAGTTACTTACAATTACATGCAGCAAGTGAAAGGAAACTTTATTAAATGCTGATATTGGGGAAAATATTCTTTGCAGCATTCTAGGGAAATAACAGCAGGAGTGTTGATTTGTGTGTTATATGATGGAAATTCACAGAACGTTACATCATTTAGAAATTATTCTCTGCATTTAGGAAATTTATTCTTTTGCGACAGTAAGAGAAATTTATCTTGTAGACCATTCAGGAAATTTATTCCTGTTGCAGGAAGATAGACATACACACACACACACACACACACACACACACACACACACACACACAGAATAAGAGGGAGGGAGGGGGGCTACCGTTGGTCTCTGTTTAATTACAAGGGTGGGACTCGATATAACCAAATTAACGGGAGACGGTCGTTGGCTTCCGTTAATGACCCTCAAAAAACGTGGAGGAGAGACGGAAGAGATAATGATTTTTTGGAGGATGTGAATGAATGAATTAACAGCGGCCGAGACAGAAAGAGACTGTCGAGGCCGAGTTAAAAGAGACAGTCGTACACACACACACACACACACACACACACACACACACACACACACAGAATAAGAGGGAGGGAGGGGGGCTACCGTTGGTCTCTGTTTAATTACAAGGGTGGGACTCGATATAACCAAATTAACGGGAGACGGTCGTTGGCTTCCGTTAATGACCCTCAAAAAACGTGGAGGAGAGACGGAAGAGATAATGATTTTTTGGAGGATGTGAATGAATGAATTAACAGCGGCCGAGACAGAAAGAGACTGTCGAGGCCGAGTTAAAAGAGACAGTCGTGGGCGAGATATAAATACATTTGAGAGACACGAGATACCGAGAAGAGATCGAAGTACCCCGTTGAGAGATAATGGTGAGACACGAAACTATGAGATATTTAATTTCGACAAATAAATGATACATTAAACTGATGTATAACGGCGGTGAGACATTAAGCTGAGACATAAAGACGGTGAGATATTAAGCCGAGACAAAGACGGTGAGATATTAAGCTGAAATATTTAAGCTGAGACATAAAGAGAGTGAGATATTAAGCTGATATATAAAGAGGTTGAGACATTAAGCGTTTTTCATGTGATTTTGAGATATTTTTCTCCTATTCCCTATTTTTTTTCATAATTTTGTGACAATTTCAGTCCATATCCTGTTTTTTACGTAATTGATAAACCATTTTATCTATTCCTATTTATAATTGGGAAAAATATAATACCTATTTAAACTCCTAATTTAAAAAGTCACCCATTTATTATTTATATTCCCAACTTCAACTAAAATATTCACTCAATTCGCATTTCCATTCCCCATAATTTCCCCCCAAAAAATCCCCATTTCCCATTTCTACTCCTAAGTTGGCTACAATTATCACCCATTTCCTCCGCAGACATGGCCATTTCTCTCGGCAAATTCGATAAAATGTTTCCGCTGGTACATCAAACGAAGCCATCGTCAGGAGAGTGCTGGCGATCACTCGTCTGGCGATGCTAGTGCTTGTGTTCATGTCACTCTTTGGTGGCTGTTGTTATGTTAGTCAGTTGTAATTTTTTTTCATGTCAGTCGTGGTTTTTGTTCATGTCAAGTCATGGTTAGGTAAGGAGAGAGAGAGAGAGAGAGAGAGAGAGAGAGAGAGAGAGAGAGAGAGAGAGAGAGAGAGAGAGAGAGTTCAGTCAGTCAGTGTAGAAAAAGAATGAAATTTGGGAAGGCGGAAGAAGAGGAGGAGAGAAGAATGAATAAAGATCAAGGAAAATGAAAGAAATGGGAAAGGATTAAGAATGAAGGAGGAAGAAAAATAGATAAATAGGAAAAAAGGAAGAGAAAGGAAGGAAGGAAAGAGAAATAGAGAGGAAGGAAGAAGGGAATGGAAGAGGAGTATTTAACATGAATGAGAATAATGACGGAGGAATAAAGAAAACGGAGAAGAAGAAGGGAAGGGAGAGGGGGAAAGGAAGAGGAGAATTGATTGAATGGAAGAGAAGCGTAAGAGTAATGAAGGTAGAAATGGAAAGAGAATTAAATAGAATAAGGAAGAGAGAGAGAGAGAGAGAGAGAGAGAGGGGAATGGACTTGAGAGGTGGACGGTGGGGGAGAATGAAGGAGAGGGGGAGAATAAAAAGAATGAGGAGAAGGAAAGAGAGGTAAAGGATAAATGAGACGAAAGGTGAAATGGGGAGGAAAGATGAAAGAGGAATTGGGAGTGTGGATGGAATAAATGAAAGGTTGTAATAATGAGGGAACGGAGTGAAGGGCGAGGAGGAAGGTGGGAAGAAGGAGAGAGAGGAGGAGGAGGAGGAAGAAGAAGAAGAAGAAGAAAGGACGGTAGGGTTGAATAGAACGAGTCATCTAAATTGGTTTTCAATTTCCTTCCTTCCTTCCTTCCTCCCTCCCTTCCTTCCCAAGACGAGAAGGAGGAGGAGGAAGATCAAGAAACAGGAAGGAAGGAAGGACAAGGAAGACCGAGTGTCGCCTTAATTACATCTTATCTCCTTTACTTCTTCCATTCCTTCCTCCATTCAATCCTCCTTCCTTCCTTCCTTCCTCCATTTCTTCCTCCCTCCTTTTCCTTCCTCCTCTCTTTCCCTTCTTTCCCTCCCAAGAAGAAGGAGGCAGGAAGAGGAGAAAGAAGGAAAAGAGGGAATAGGAGGCAGGAAGAAGGAAGCAAGGAATGAAGGAGGGGAGGAGGAAGAAGTAGGAAGACTGAGAGTTACCTAAATTGCTTCTAGTAGACTTGTTATGGTCAATGAGGCCCCCCCCCCCCGGCCACGGTGAAAATGGACCCCGTTAAACGTCAAATATATCTTGAACATATAGGGATCTGACGTGGGGGGAGGGGGCAAGAGGGAAGATCATAGGGCAATAGAAGGAAGAAGAGGAGGGGAAAGAAAGACAAGTAGAAGGGTAATGTATTGGGCAATACCAGGAGGGGAGGGGGGTGAGGCACGAGAGGAAGATGATGTAAGATGAGGGGCAAGGAGGGAGATGAGAGAGAGAGAGAGAGAGAGAGAGAGAGAGAGAGAGAGAGAGAGAGAGAGAGAGAGAGAGAGACTTGGTCCAGTAATTGTTGAGTGGCTTCTAGTTAGTATTTGGAGGGCCAGGTTGAAGGCTACGCTTGAGGGCTCACTTGTGTGTCTACTCCTCCACTTAAAGGGGGGGGGGAGTAGGAGATACTTATACTGTTCAGCCTTACGAGGGACAGCAAATACTTATATTACTCAATTCTACTCGAGGGATTTCAGCTTCACTTAAGGCGTTACTTATGAGTGCTCGTCGTCACCTTTAAGTTCTGCTTCACTTTAGACGTACACTGAGGGAAACAGCAGAGGCAAATTTCCTCCCACAGGTGTTGAGTCTGATATAATTTCCTCAGTGCGTTGTACATTTTCCCAGGTGACTGATGACGTCATACGAGGGAGGGAAAGAGGCCAGGTAGCTAATTAGTTGCGTCATACCTTCAGTATTATCGTTTGTTATATAATTCCAAAATCCCCTTTAAGTATTATTCTAAGTAATTATACATAACTTTAATCACAAACTTTTACATAATTGTTTGATCATTATTGCAATTGATGGGTAATTTGTTGATGAGTAAAGTTTGTCAAAAATACACCGCTGGCAACCTTGTTATTGTATGTGTGTGTTAGGGGGAACTTGACTGGCCATTAATACCTCAGTTAGTGTCCAGCCTTCATAGGGGGAGTATGTCTAAAGTGGTTACCATATTAATGTTATTGTTTATTATTCAGAGCTTGTAGTGTGCAGTAGTTCTGTTACCTCCAAAACTATAAAGTTGGAACTAATTTTTTTTTTAACACCTGACTATGTTGAAACAAATTGTGTACGTACTGCCAGTGTACTGTAAAACACTTTTATGAGAGGTATATTTTAACACACACACACACACACACACACACACACACACACACACACACACACACACACACACACACACACACACACACACACACGTTGCAATATTTACTCATTATCGTCACTTAGTTAATAAACACTTACACACTACGCAAACACACATGAAAAATTACTTACACGCCTTAACAACACACTTTTGAAATACTTACATACATACTTGAGAAACACTAGAGCAATACACTTAACAAACAGTTACACACGTTGACAGTAACTTGAACAACACACTTGAAAAATATTTATGCACTCAAGAAATCCTTAGTCACACACACACT
Source organism: Homarus americanus (assembly GCF_018991925.1). Lineage (NCBI taxonomy): Eukaryota > Metazoa > Arthropoda > Malacostraca > Decapoda > Nephropidae > Homarus > Homarus americanus. Next base: position 16,288 of record NW_024753611.1, on the reverse strand, counting down.
CACACACACTCACACACTCACACTTGAAAGGCACTTAACGCCCATAAGGAAAACATACATACATACTTGAGAACCACTACTGCCCCTCCCCTCCCCTCCCCTCCCTTCCCCTACACCCTCCTTCTCTCTCTCCTCTCCTTCCTCACATCCTCTTCTCTCTCCTCCCCTCCTCCTAACCCCTTCGTCCCCCTCCCCACCCTCCCCCCCTCTCCCCCTCCCCCCTCAGTATAGGCTTCACTTCCGGGCATCGTTAGGCGAGGAGGAGGAGGAACATATGTTATTTTTTATCTTTTATTATATTTTTATATTTGTTGTCGTTAAGTGTCTTCTCCCTCCTCCTCCTCCTCCCTTCTCCCCGTCTTCCTCCTCCCCGTCCCTTCCCTCCTCCTCCTCCCCTCCTCCTGCCCCTTCGTTCCCCTTTCTCCCCCTCCTCCTTCCCTTCCTTCCTCCTCCTTCCCTCCCTCCCTCTTCCCTCCTCCCTCCTCCCCCTTCTCCCCTCCTGCCCCATCCCCTTCCCCTCCTTCCCTCTCCTCTCCATCTTCCTCTTCCACCTTTTATAGAGTTCTGTTCGAGGCTTAACTAATTAAATATCTTGTGTTGGTGGAGCCTCTAGGGTAAGACTCTAAGTAAAGCTCTAGGTTAAGGCTCTAAGGGTAAGTCTAGAGTCATATCCTAGACTCCTAGAGGAATTATGTCCTTTTGTGATTTTTTTATTTATTTAATTATTTTATTTTAGTGATTTATTCAAATTTTTATTGTGAATTAATTTTTTCGTGTGAAGTGGTGATAAAAATAAGATAAAAAGAGGGAGTGGAAGGAGAGATTGATAATGTGGAGAAGGAAGAGAAGGAAGAGGAAGGCGACAAGGAGGAAGAGTGATGGTGGTGGTTGTTGAGAGGAGGAGGAGGAAGAGATTAAATGAATATGTAGAAGAAAATAGGAGAAGAAGAAGATGGGAAGGGGGAGAATACACTTACAAGAAGAAGAAGAAGAAAAAGAAGAATATGCTGAGAGGAGGAAGAGGGAAATAGCAGAAGAAGGAAGAGGAAGAGAGGGTGTGAATATAGTGAAAGGAAGAATAAAGAAGAGAGAGAGAGAGGGTGAGAATGAATATATTAATTAACTTTAGTAATACACATCACGTCCTTCACTTGTTTCTCCTCCTCCTCCTCTTCGTCCTCCTCTTCCTCCTCCTCCTCTTTATCATCTTTTTCCTCCTCTTTCTATTCCTCCTCTTCTTCCTCCTCCTCCCCATGTGTGTTTATATATGTATGTGTAATTTTGTGTATATGTGTATGTACAGTATAGATATGTCTATGTATGTATATGTACAGTATGGCGGCGGGAGGGAGTGGGTGGAGGAGGAGGAGGGGGGGTGGGAGTGGGTGGAGGAGGAGGAGAGGGGGTGGGAGGGAGTAGATCAGTGTGGGTGGTGGTGGTGGTGCATGGCGGTCTCACCTCCACCTGCCTCGCTAATTGCCAAAGTTGCGAGCGTTACTGATGCTGCCATGATGCATTGTTGTTAATATTAGTTTAAGTGGTGTTGTTTGCTCTCTTCTCTTGTGTTTTTTTTGTATGTATGTGTGTGTGTGTTTTTTTATCCTCATGTTTGTTTATTTTTTTGTTGGTGTTTCGGGTTAAAATTGTGTTGATGTGTTGAATTAATCGGTCACAAGTCCAGTTCCTCCCACATCTGAATTATAATCGTCGTACGGCTGGTATTTCTACCCTATGTGAACGCTCGTTGCCTGTCGTCCCGGAGAAACTATCGTACCGTGTCAAATGTCGGAGTCTTGATGGATTGGAGGATTGTGTCACCGTATTGTGGATGTAAATTAATTCTGATTTGATTTTATCCACTTTTGTTTTTTGATGTAGCTCTCTCTCTCTCTCTCTCTCTCTCTCTCTCTCTCTCTCTCTCTCTCTCTCTCTCTCTCTCTCTCTCTCTCTCTCTCTCTCTTTTTTTTTAAAGGGGGATGGTGTCGTGTTGGCCCCAGTGCCAGTGTAAGGCCAACTTTTACCTACATTGTTTCAGGACATTTTCCCTCCCTCCTCCCTCATCCTCCCTCTCCCGCTCCTCTCCCGCTCCCCTCCGCCCCCTCCCACACTATTTTTGTTTTTGCTTCAGATTGTTTATACTTTTTCCCTGCCTTTGTGTATTGTTTTAGACAGTATTTTCGTTCTGTGCCGCTATTTTTCCTTTTTTGCTATTATGTCTCTCGGTGCAACTATTTTCCCATGTGAGTCATTATTTTCCTACGCTGACGATATTATTCCCACGGTGCCATTGCTTTCCTATACGCCAGTATTTTTCCTCTGTGCCATATTTTCCCGTGTGGCATTATGCCCCCCGTGTCCATTATGCTCCCAAATGTGTGTCTCTCTCCTTGTGCAATGCTCCCCGTGTGGCATTATTTTAGGTGTAGTATTTTTAGATAATTTTCACCTGGGCAGTTTTTGTCTTCTGTATCTGCATTGGCCATTTTCTGGGAGTAATATCTTATGGCATGAGCCTTAATCAGGGCCTCGTTGAGAAGGTGTCGAGGGGCCATTTAATCAAAGGAATAACTGTCGTTTTTGTATTATATAAGCAGGTGGTGGTAATGATTAATTTGCCACCTGTACCTCTCTCTCCTTGTCTCTCTCTCCTCCCCCCACCCTTTCTCTCTCTCTCTCTCTCTCCTCCTTTGTAATCTTCCCCTGCTCTTGCCACTCCTTCTCTCAATAAACTGACCTTCCACCTCCCCCGAGCGTCTTGCAGCTGGTCTTGAAGCCGTTGGTTTGTAATTTTCTCGACTCTGGTGAAAAGAGCTTCTGTATGTGAGAGTGTTAAGCCCTAGGCGAGGGACTACCTACCTACCTACCTACCTACCTACCTCCTACCTACCTTCCCTTACCTACCTACCTGCCCGCTTACCTACCTACCCACCTACCCATTTGCTGCCTATTGCCTACCTACTGCTTATCTACCTACCTATTGTCTACCTATCTCTACCTGCCTTACCTTCTACTGCCTACCTGTTTACCTTACCATCACCCCTTGTACAGCTTTTTGGCAAAGTCCCTACTCCCCCTCCTCACGCCTCTCTCCACCCTCTCCTCCTCCTCTCCTCCCTCTCCTCTCCTCTCCTCTCCTCTCCTCTCTCTCCCCTACCCTACCTTACCCTACCCTACCCTACCCCTACCCTACCCCTACCCCTACCCTACGGTCTTGAAACTTCCTTATTTCCTTGTCCTATTAAGTCGAAGAGTAAAAATAGGGCCAAATAATGTCACTTGTTGGAATTGGCAAGAGAGGACAGACAATTTATTGGAATTGGATTCTTACCATAGAGGGTATTATGAACGGCTTTAAGAGGGGGGAAGGAGAGGAAAGAAAGGCATGTGAAGTGTGATAAAAAGTAGAGAAAGAAAGAATATGCGAATGAGAGACAGACAGACACACAGATAAAGATAAAGAGAAAAGCCTCCTGTTTTAGAGAGCAGATTACACCAACTGATGAATAGGTCCAAGTGGAATGGAGAAATTATATATAACAGGAATGGAAGGAAGACGAACATACAAACATGATAGAATGTGGAATATTTTAACGAGATGGAATTCTGGCTGTATGGAGTGGAGATGGAATGGAAAATATAGAGAGTAGATAAAAGTGGAAAATAGATGGAATGGGAAAGTAGTTGGAATGGGTCACAGTTTTAAATTAATGGGAGAGGGGAGAGGTGAGACAGAGGGATGAAAAGAACTCCGGGTGAAAGTACACCAAGAGTGACGTTAACAGTGACGCAAGAGTGACGTTAACAGTGGCGTGAACAGTGATGTAAGAGTGACGTAAATAATGACGTAATCACTGACCAAGAATGAACGTAGTTACTGGTGGTGATGGTGATAGAATAATAGTAGTGATGGTGGTTAATTATGGTGGTGATGGTGGTGCTAATGGTAGTAGTGGTGATTTTTTTTTACCCTTACGATTGCCAGGTAAAAAAAAATGGAAAACTAGCAACTCATTCGGTCTTGTAGTTGCCAGGTAATATTTTTGTTGTGATAATTCATATGTGAATTTTAAACACTATTTGGGCACCATCAGTCGGGTGGTGATGTGTATTATGAGCTGATATCAATACACACACACACACACACACACACATTATTGTTTTGATGGAAATTGTATCGTAACTAAATATTATTTTTTTGCCGGGCCTGTGTGATTGTCGCTTTACTTAAATGTTCACGGTTATATAAATATATTTAGCTTCACTTCCCAAAAATAAATATTAAATAATGAAATATTCAGTTGTTTTAGGTAGTTAGTTAATAATGAGTGATGTATTTTTTTTTTAGCTATATTTGAATACTGAAAATAACCTGAAATACCTTCCTATAAAAGGCTATATAAATACATATGCAAATTAGTGGTAGGATGGACTGGGTAGGGTTGGCTTGGCATGGCTTGGTTAGGTTAGCAACAAGAACAATCAATGATGGTAACAACAATCAACAGTAACTAAAAAATTCAATAATAACAACTAACAAACAAACAACAAAACAAACAATAATACCAACAAGAAAAACAAAAACACCACCAAACAAATAAAACAACTACAAAATCAAACAATAATACCACCACCAAACAAAACAAAACAAACAAAACAAGAACAAATATTGATTTACTAGAGGTGTGAAAGAGAGTTACATCACCGTGTGTGTGGAGGGGGCGGGTGTCATTGTTCAGAATTAGGTGGTGATAAGATCGATAGGCAGAGTCAGGTTGTCAGCACCACTAACCCACCAACCACCCACCCACCACCCACCCACCCCCCCATCACCCCACCCAGCCTGAGGACGGCTCTTACCCAAATTGAGAGAGAGGACTCATGTCAAAACAGTATCACAAGATTGTTTTGTGGATGGTGTGGATCTGATGTGAGGAGGAGGAGGTGAGAGGTAGAGAGAGAGGGTGTGAGGAGATGAGAGAGAGGGTGAGAGGTAGAGAGGGTGTGAGAGGTGAGGGGAGAGGTGTGAGAGAGGTGAGAGAGAGAGGGTGTGAGAGGTGAGAGAGAGGGGGGTGAGGGGGTGAGAGAGGGTGTGAGAGGTGGGGAGAGAGAGGGGTGTGGAGAGGGTGAGGAGAGGGGTGTGAGAGGTGAGGGAGGGGTGTGAGAGGTGGGGAGAGGGTGTGAGGAGGTGAGGGAGAGGGTGTGAGAGGTGAGAGAGAGAGGGTGTGGGGAGGTGGGGAGAGGGTGTGAGGAGATGAGGGGAGACGGTGTGAGAGGTGAGGGAGAGGGGGTGGAGAGAGAGGGTGTGAAGGTGGGGGAGAGGGTGTGAGAGGTGACGGAGGGTGTGAGAGGTGAGAGAGAGGTGAGGGGGTGAGGAGAGAGGGGTGTGAGAGGGTGAGAGAGAGAGAGAGAGGGTGAGGAGGTGAGAGAGAGAAAGGGGTGTGAGGGGTGAGAGAGAGGTGGAGAGGGTGAGAGAGGGGGTGTAGAGGGTGAGGGAGGGGGTGTGAGGTGGAGAGAGAGAGTGTGTGGGTGAGAGATAGAGGTGTGAGAGGTGAGAGAGAGGGTGTGAGAGTGACAGGTGGATGAGAATGAAAGAGTGAGAGGTCAAGGAGCGGTCGTCAGCAGGAAAGTGAAAGGAGGAGTGGGATAAAAGAAGTGAGAGATTGTGTGAGGAGGGAGGAGGGAGAAAGAGAGAGATGCACAGTACAACTGAGTGTTGTAGTCTTGAGGTGGAGGAGGGAGGGGGAGGAGAGAAACGCTTTCAGGTGATTAAAGAGAGAGAGAGAGAGGGAGGAGGTAAGAAGTGAAGCTCCTTTTTAAGTTTTAGAGAGAAAGAGTTGAGAATTGAGAGGCTAGGAAGCAGGAGGAAAGAGGAGGGAGAGAAGAGGAAGGAGAGAAAAGATGAAAGGTGGGAGGGTAGTATGGGAGGAGGAAAAGAAGGAGGAGGAGGAAAAAGGGGAGAAAAAACAGTTGAAATAAAATAAGACAAGGAGAAGATTAATGCAAAGTAGGAGGAGGAATAGGAGAAATAAGGAAAAGACAGATCCAAAGAAGAAGGATATAATAGAGGAGGAGGAGGACAAAAGGAGGGGGGTAAAGGAAAAGTGTAAGATTAGGGGGAAGGAAGAGAGGAAAAAGTAGACGACAAAAACAGCGGAATAGGAATTAGTTGAGAGAGGAGAGTGTCACTTGGAAAGAGAACTTGGCGTAAACCCTATCAAGGAAATAGGAATTGAAAGCATTAAATGGGGGCCGACGCAGGAAGGACGGGGAAGAAAGAAAAGTGGAGGAAGATGGTGAAGAAAAGAGAAGGGAGGGAGAAGAAGAGGAGGGAGGAGAAAGAAAAAAGCAAGAAAGAAAGAGGAGGAGGGGTGAGGGAGAAACAGGAGGAGGACGAAAGGAAGAAGAAATAGAAGAAAAGAAAAGGAGGAGAAAGAGAAAAAAGATAGAAAGAAAGAGGAGAAGATGAAATAAACTAACAGGGTGGAATGGATTGGAAATAAAGAGAAGGAGAGAGACAGGAAGAAGAAGAATGAGGAGAGGAGGAGGGAGGGTAAGAGAGAACGAGGAAGGAGGATGGGGGAGGTGAATGTTTGGCTCTGAGAATGAGCAGTTACCCCCTGTGAATGTTGCTTACGTCATCATACAGGTGTGGGGAGGTGGAGGTTGGGAGAGAGCCTCTGGGCCTAAATCCACACACAAAATCTTGCGCTAGATATAAATTTACTTTTTGTACCTTAAGTGAAAATTTTCCCTTAAACCTAGGACACTAAAAAAGCTACACCGAGCAAAATGGCGTCAAAACTGCACCGAGACTCTACTGTAACTCTATGCATTGTCTTATACTACAGTTATATCGGAAGAAATGACTATATGACGTTTGTAGGGGTGATAGTAGTACGTCTCTTGGTCATATACGAGAGATGGTGATTCTAAGGTTTAATTAACGCAGGTGTTTGAGGTTTAAGGCTTAGTGGAATGGTTTAGTCTTTGTGGTTTAAAGGTGAGATTTATACATAAGGGGTTTAGTGAAAGAGGTTTATTTTTTGGGGTATTCTTTGGGGTTTTTTTTATCTATTCTCATCCAATACTATTCTATCATAATCTTTTCTTCTCTTGGTATTTATCCAATTTGCTCATCCGTCTGATTTATTGCACTTCTCTTCCTCTCTCATCCATTTTGCCATCATCTATCATTTCACCTCTCTCTCTCATCCACCATATTCTCCCTTCCCTCATCCAACAGCCATACCCCTCCCCATTCATCCTTCAAACTTCACCCCACCCATCAGAACAATCCTTCCTGGTTCACCCGTAAACTGGCTGGCCCCCCAGATGACAGAATCACCACCGCGTTAGGAAATCCTCCAGTCTTTGTTAGTGATTCCCATTCCCATTCCTGGTTCCTGTTTCAGCATTTACGCGCATCCTGTGGAGTCATCTGGAATCGACAAATCCCAGGATGGATAAAAGACTATCCTTTAATCCTTATATGTCCAGAGAGTTGGATTCCAGGGGAGCTTAACATACCTGCGACGCTCTTCCCCGGGGAATTGCATTTAGCTTAGTTACCCCTTTGGCCTCCCATTGAGTGTGGTGATGGAAATGCGGTACACGTTGAATGAAATCGCTTATGTGAGCTTGTGTTGGTGATTGCCTGTGTATGTGTATGTGTGTGTGTGTGTGTGTGTGTGTGTGTGTGTGATTATGTATATGTTTGTGTGAATGGGTGTGTGTGTGTGTGTGTTTGCGTGAATGTGTTTGTTTGTGTTTGTATGATTGTGTGTGTTATTGTTGTTTGTAAATTAAATATTAAATGAAAGACGAATTAAATTTATTTCCTTATTTAATGTAATTGATTGGGGTAAATAAGGTTTATTGAAAAGGTTTAATATAGTGATTTTTTATATTAATAAGTTAAATAATATCTACCTGGAGTTATTACCGTAGTATAATGATCTTTAAACGACATCGTCAATTATACATCTACCTGTTCAAATTACAGTGTTTAATTACATCTACCTGTTCAAATTACAGTGTTTAATTACATCTACCTGTTCAAATTACAGTGTTTAATTACATCTACCTGTTCAAATTACAGTGTTTAATTACATCTACCTGTTCAAAAATTAAATAAGTGACAATAGAATCACACTCAAGGGTCTAGAAATTAATGGTGCGAAATTTGGGATGTGGGCTGAGCGAGAGAAGGTTATTGGGTGGGTGGGTGAGTGGGTGGGTTGAGTGGTGGGTGGGGTTGTGGGGTGGGTGGGTTGACGGTCAGTTTAACCAATGGTCCTCCACTTCAATTTCCTTCAGCGTGGTATTTTACAAAAGGCGACCAGCTGACTCAGACGCCACAAAAGGTCCAAGATTCCGGACAATTTGCAGTGAGTAGAGACCATATCCCACCACCCCCTCCCTCTCACCCCTCTCACCCATCTCCTAAACAGTGTAATATTGATTGTGTGTCAGGTCCATTTCTGTGCCAATGTTGTTATAGTCCAGATGTTGTGTTTTGTGAGTCCAGATGTTGTGATGTGAGTCCAGATGTTGTGATGGTAAGTCCAGACATTTTACTGCTCGTAGTTCATTTCCTTCTCCCCTCCCTTTCCCTCCTCGCTCCTCCCCCTCTCGCTCCTACTCCTCTCCCCCTTCTCCCACTTGCCCACCACTTTCTCTTCAACCTCCTCCTCCTCCCCCTCAACTTTTCCTCCTACACCTCTTCTCCCATGCCTCCACTTTCTCCTCTTTTCCTTTCTCTTGACTGTCATTTTCTGTCATCCACTTTCACTGTCCTCCATCCATCCATCCATCCTCCTCCTGCTCCTCCTCCTCCTCTGCTTGACTCCATCTCTCCCTCCCTCCTTTCTTCCCTTCCTTCTCATCCTCCACTTCATTCCTTCTCCCTCCTACTCCTCCTTATCCTGCTCCGTCACCCCTTTTCCCCTTCCCCCACTCCTTTCTCCTCCTCCCCTACACCCTTGCTGCCTTTCTCCCTCTCCTCACCACCCCCCACACCCTCTCTCAACACTCCACACCTCTCTCACCACTCCACACCCTCACCACTCCCCTACACACCACCCCCCACTCCCCATCTACTCCATCTTGTCGCCTCCTAAGTTACAGAGGTGGTGGGGACATGTTGTATTAAGCTTTCAAATGTTCCTGCTCATCCATTATAAGCGTAGTTTAATGACGTAGTTTAATGGCGTAGTTTAATGGCGTTGTTTAATATACGAATCTATATGAAAGAAAACTACGAGCATTTACACGCTGGAATATTTCTTTGTGCTTTTGATGAAATTAAAACGTTTCCAACTATGTGACGAACAAATGGACAAAAAATTCGAAAATTCGTAAAAATATCCCAAGTTTTTTCAGAGAGAGAGAGAGAGAGAGAGAGAGAGAGAGAGAGAGAGAGAGCCGTAAATACAAGCTCAGTTATGTATATTGTATTAATTTTGCAGTAAAAGCATACACGGCTTATTGCATACTGTAACAGGCAAGCTCGCGGATATACACCCAACTCACATACATCGCTAATTTATGTATGTATGTATGTATGTATGTATGTATGTATGTATTTAAGCTCATAAACACACTCGCTGCACAAACACACACTGTAAACTTAAAACACATTGCATAAATACGTTCAACGCACATACACCACACACGAATACACACACACACACACACACACACACACACACACACACACACACACACACACACACACACACACACACACACACACACACACACACACACACAGCCCATGCCTGAAACGTACACATACACACTCAACGTACACATACACACTCTACTAAACACACACACACTCAACTTAAACACACACACACACAACTTACACATACACACTCAGCATACTTTACTCATGCATGCATATTCAACGCACAAAAATGCACACCTAACCTTCCCAATGCATACATGCAATCTCAACGCATGCTCAACCGACAAATGCATTCAGCGCATGAACTGGAGAAACGTCGATATGCAAACTACAGCACGAGGCGGGCGTTGGTGAGACCTGACTGGGCTATGATGTGTGTAAATCCCGGTATTATGCAGGATTTACTAGATAAATCCTGGTGATATGGGTGGTATACTTGATAAATCCTGGTGCTATGAAGGATTTATCTGATAAATCCTGATGGTGTGGGTGGTATACTTGATAAATCCTGGTGCTATGAAGGATTTATCTGATAAATCCTGGTGTTATAGAGGATTTGTGGGATAGATGACGGTTGATTTATTATATAATTATTTATTCAGAAAAGTCAATTGGTTTTGTAGATTAAATAAGAAGGATTTAGATGGTTTAAGTAAATAAACCCTGATGATGGGTTTAAGGGTATTTAATCCCATCCCTTTGAAGACTTAAACCTAATCGTATCCTTGGTGAAGTTGTGAGCTGTATGGACCAATGGGTGAGGGGGACGCTTGAACCTGTGTTAACTGAGATCACTTAAAGAGGGTTGTTACTACTACTACTACTACTACTACTACTACTACTACTACTACTACTACTACTACTTTTTTTTAAACGTGGCCTCCAGCCTCCCCCAATAGCCACACCTTCGCCACCATTTATTTACCTTAATATTAAATATCCTAATACATAAGCAACTATCCTATCTGTGTTAAATTAGTTGAGCCGCAGATCGATGCGGCATTCGGTGACTGTAGCCTCATAGTCGATATCTGCAGCAGTTGACGGAGTAGGGGCAGAAGCTCTCGTTCCCCTGAGGCAGAGCAAAGCCGACCGAAGGAGAGAGAAGGACAGTCGACATCTCATCCAGGCTGTGACATAACTTCTGGGCTGCTGCTTCTGTTCGGAGATCAGCTCCGCGAGTCTGGCGTAGAAACATCTTGCGCTTGGGCCCATCCCACCAGAGGTTGTGAACACTAGCGGAGTGAAGCTGCCTTGATCGACATTTTGAATTCTCTCCCCATATGCCCTTCTCTTGTCGTTCTCGTTCCTCCTATGTGCAGCATCGAGAGCTAGGTTACGGTGACAAACGGCCATGGGATCAAAAATCCTGATGTCGAAGAAGGCTCGCTGTCCCCGCGTCCAGAATCCTCGAGCACTGACGTCCACACGGGCTTCGTTAGATGTGTTTGAAGTCCTGTGTTGGAGGATCTCGCCATCCAGTGGAAGGAGGGTCGGTTCTACCATGACGTCCCGGCAGGTTTCCTTCAACATATTTGCTGTGAGATCCCTTACCTCGTCATGCCTCATGCATATGAAGCCCCCCTTCTTGCAAACCATGGCGTGATCGCCATCATAGGAATAGCCACACACGCATTGGGAGGGCAAACCATCTACTGGCCAACCGTACCTTAGAGCAATGGCATCTGTAAATTCTTGTTTGTTAAGGCTGAAACCATTTGCCCTTATCGGTAACGTAGTTAACCAGTTCGAGGCGCCCACCTCCTGCGCTATAGCTACTTTTTTTGTCAAATTTTCTGGAACCTGCAGCAATAGTTGCTGCAACATGTCATTTTGGCAGTGCTGCCGATCTGTTGTAATGGATCTACGGATCTTATTAACTTCGCTGGTGTCCACTTCCCCTGTTGCATTCTGGGCTATTATGTGGTCAGTGAGGGCTGCCGTGAGCTTAAGTGAATTTTGATGTTCAGAGTCAGCAATCTCCTCTGGATTAGTTAGTCCCATCCCTCCCAGTCTTGGTGGAAGTGCAAGAAGTGTTCTTTCTACTGGGGTTAAGTCGTGGTGTTTCACTAGTTTGGGAATGAACTTGACACTGATTGCTTCTTCCAAAGGGTGGAGGAGGGGTCGGATCTCAGGGATGGTACGCATCAGGTAGTTCCAACGATGCTTGACTCCATGTGTGAATGCTGCAAAGGCCGCATGTGGCTCTGTGTTAGCAATCTCCGATAGAGCATGGATTTCGCTAACCCACTCGTTCACCTTTCCCCCTACGTACTGGGTCTTGAAGTCCGTAGTGCCAATTACTGCGCCTAGATGTCTTTGGCCGTCCTTAGTTATTTTGACCTCACTTTCGTCGAAAACCTCCACAGCCCGATCATAATGATCTGGCTTCACGATGAGGAAGGATTTGCTGGCGTTTGGGTGGTACCCTATTTGTGGACCTCGCGATGTTACCAGGTCCCACCACTTTTTGATGTCCTCCACTTTTCCTGCTCCTGTGAGGTCATCAGCATATGCCACTTGTTTGACCCCAGTTGTTTCATACTTTATTTCTTGTTGGAGCACTGATAGGCCTATTGCATACATTGCCATTGCAACGGGGTCTCCCTGTGTTGTTCCCTCGGTCGACTGTAGGATGGTATCACCTCGTAGAGCCTTGTTGTTTACTACGTAGAGGTCTGAAGGATTCCTATACGAATTTTCAACATACATTGCAAAGCTAGGACACTACTACTACTACTACTACTACTACTACTACAGATGTTAATAATGGAGTAATGGTGTGAAAAAAAAAACAATAAGGGAATCGCATGAGGTGTGTTGGGTGTGGTGTTGTTTGAGGTATATATTAAATTAACTTGTTGTCGTGTGTTGTGTTAGTGAACAATTAAGTCAACACTGCTTCCTGGAACATTGGGTGTGGCTGATGTGAGATTCAGGCAACCACTTTATTGTTTTGGATGATGAGAGAGAGAGAGAGACTGTTTGTTTTTTATTGAGGTGTATCTTATGTGATTATTGGGAAAACGAATTATTAGGGAAATGAAAATTGAATGTTATTATTAAGAAATGTATTGTGAAATTTATTAGGAAAAAATACGAGAAAAAAAAATCATAAATTTGGACTTGGTTTTGGGGTCACAAAAATATATTTCAGGATTGTAGTGACGTTGGGGTGTGTATTTTCAGGCATTCCCCCCTCTTTCTCCTTTTGTTTATTGCACACACACACACACACACACACACACACACACACACACACACACACACACACACACACACACACACATGGGGGTACTCGTTTTATGATTTTTTTACTTCACATCTTATCTAATTTTCTTTTGTTATTGTTAAGACGTGATGGACAATATAACATGGGGAGGTCACCTAACTTAAACTGGTTCCTGGTTGTCATGCACGTAAAACAACAGGTATATACTGATATTTGATTGGCTAATTTACTAGCTAATCAGCGGAACCACGTCATCTGATTGGCTAATTTATGAACTATCGAGAAACGAGTTGCTGTCAAAATACCCTAACCTAACCTAACCTTCCTCTCTTCCTCCCATTCTCTTTCTTCTTTCCTCCTCTCTTCTAGCCACCTCTGTTTTCCTTACGTCGCTTTCTACTACCTCTTCTCCTCTCCCTCCCGTACTTCCTCTACCTCTTCCTCCCTCCTTCCCTCCCACACATACGTCAGCATCGTCACGGTTGGCGGAATCAGCACAAAGACAGTTTCCTACCCGTCTACCAGAGGTCCTCACTAATTTATCCATTAACTGTGTTGTCGCCAATTTAACCATTAATTATACTACACCGGTCTACTAATAACAAATTTGGACGATTATTTTAATTGGGAGTATTATTTTGGGCTATTTTTTTATTTTAATAATCTTATTAATAGGGAAAGAATATATATATATATACATATATATATTTTTTTTTTCGAAATTAGAAGTAAATAATAATCTTTGTACCTTATCATAACTTATGTTCTTGATGAAAAGTCATTGGTTAGTCAGACAGATGACGTCACATTAGTAGGTGACTGAGTGTGATTTCTCTAGTTTAAAGCCCAGCCATCGGTCAGTGTTTCAGGTGACGTCACCTTTGGGTAATAGTCCGGGGAAGTGCTTCTTACTTTTCGATTTACCCGATGGTTTGTGTGGCAGATGTTCGGAGTGAATTTCTGCACGACAAGCTCAGCTATTGGCCGACTTGGTAGATGTCGTCAGACTCTGGTAGATGGTAGATCATATGTTCATGCACGATAAGCTCAGCTATTGGTCAGTGTGATGCATGACGTCAGACCAGGGAGGCGGTGCATATTTCCCGGTAGCCATAGTAAATATTCAGGCCAGCTAATGGCCACCGATCTGGCTGGCGGATGGCGGCATGCATCGGCTGGCTAATTTGTTTGTGAATAAACAAAGGATTTCCTGTAGCGACCCGCCGTGTGGTGAAGGTGAACAGCCATTGTGTGTTTCTCGTAATATGTACGTCAATTCTCGCTTTCATGTACCATTTTTCTCGTTATGAACACATTTTTCTCCTGTCATGTACGTTGTTAAACTCGTTATGAACGTATTTACCCCTTGTCATGTGCGGATTTTTGTGTCTCATAGTCGTAGTTTTTCTCTTGTGAGTTCAACCAAATGTACAGGGTATCGCAAAAACGTGTACCTTCTGAAATATTGTACAGGGTGTCGCAAAAACTAACTAGGCCAGTGTGTCAGGAGATAAAATATAGCCATAGTCCAGGATTGTGAAAGTCTACGGAGTTGGCTTGCCACAGTTCATTTACTCCTTCCTTCTCACTTCCCCTTCTCCCTTCTCACTCCCCCTTTTCCCTCTCACTCCCACACCCCCCCCTAACCACTTCTCCTCCCTCATTCACCCTTCCTCCCACATGTCACCCATCCTCCCTCCCTCCCTCCCTAATTTCCATGACAATAACCGGGAAAGAGAGGAAGGTTTATGAGCCTCTCCAAGACTCTTTGAATCTTAATATACAGAAACACTCTGTGAAGAGAGGGGGTAAGAGTTCACCTCCATCCCGTGTTGTTGTAGGTACTTTTAAAGCCCCGTGTTGTAGTAGGTACTTTTAAAGCCCCCGTGTTGTTGGTGATACTTTTAAAGCCCCGTGTTGTTGTTGGTACTTTTAAAGCCCCGTGTTGTAGTAGGTACTTTTTGTTGGTGGTACTTTTAAAGCCCCGTGTTGTTGGTGGTACTTTTAAAGCCCCGTGTTGTTGTTGGTACTTTTAAAGCCCCGTGTTGTAGTAGGTACTTTTAAAGCCCCGTGTTGTAGTAGGTACTTTTAAAGCCCCGTGTTGTTGGTGGTACTTTAAAGCTCGTGTTGTTGGTGGTACTTTTTAAAGCCCGTGTTGTAGTAGGTACTTTTAAAGCCCCGTGTTGTTGGTGGTACTTAAAGCCCTCGTGTTGTTGGTGGTACTTTTAAAGCCCTGTGTTGTTGGTGGTACTTTTATGCCCCTGTGTTGTTGGTGGTACTTTTAAAGCCCCGTGTTGTTGGTGGTACTTTTAAAGCCTCGTGTTGTTGGTGGTACTTTTAAAGCCCCGTGTTGTTGGTGGTACTTTTAAAGCCCCGTGTTGTTGTTGGTACCTTTAAAGCCCCGTGTTGTTGGTACTTTTAAAGCCTCGTGTTGTTGGTGGTATTTTTAAAGCCCCGTGTTGTTGTTGGTACCTTTAAAGCCCCCGTGTTGTTGGTGGTACCTTTAGCCCTGTGTTGTTGGTGGTACTTTTAAAGCCTCGTGTTGTTGGTGGTACTTTTAAAGCCCCGTGTTGTTGGTGGTACCTTTAAAGCCCCTGTGTTGTTGGTGGTACCTTTAAAGACCCTGTTGTTGGTGGTACTTTTAAAGCCCTGTGTTGTTGGTGGTACTTTTAAAGCCCTGTGTTGTTGGTGGTACTTTTAAAGCCCTGTGTTTGTAGTAGGTACTTTTAAAGCCTGTGTTGTTGGTACTTTTTAAAGCCTCGTGTTGTTGGTGGTACTTTTAAAGCCCGTGTTGTAGTAGGTACTTTTAAAGCCCTGTGTTGTTGGTGGTACTTTAAAGCCTCGTGTTGTTGGTACTTTAGCCCCGTGTTGTTGGTGGTACTTTTAAAGCCCGTGTTGTTGGTGGTACTTTTAAGCCCCGTGTTGTTGGTGGTACTTTAAAGCCTCGTGTTGTTGGTGGTACTTTTAAAGCCCCGTGTTGTTGGTGGTACTTTTAAAGCCCCGTGTTGTTGTTGGTACCTTTAAAGCCCTGAGTTGTTGGTGGTACTTTTAAAGCCTCGTGTTGTTGTGGTACTTTTAAAGCCCTGTGTTCTAGGTACCAGCTGTGTTGTTGGTGGCACCTTTTAAAGCCCCGTGTTGTTGGTGGTACTTTAAAGCCCTGTGTTGTTGGTGGTACTTTTAAAGCCTGTGTTGTTGGTGGTACCTAGCCCCTGTGTTGTTGGTGGTACCTTTAAAGACCCGTGTTGTTGGTGGAACTTTTAAAGTCTGTGTTGTTGGTGGTACTTTTTAAAGCCCCGTGTTGTTGGTGGTACTTTTAAAGCCCCGTGTTGTTGGTGGAACTTTTAAAGCTCCGTGTTGTTGGTGGT